>NC_081371.1:56307129-56592129 GCF_030684315.1 Stegostoma tigrinum
ACAGATGCTGCCAGACCTAATTTCTGGGGACCTGGGTTTGAATCCAACCATGACAGATGGTGGAATTTGAATTTAATAAAAATCTGGAATTAGGAGACTACATTGTCGATTGTTGGAAATACACATCAGGATCCTTAATACCCTTTAGGGAAGGAAACTGCCATCCTTACGTGGTCTGGCCTACATGTGACTCCAGACCCACAGCAATCTGGTTGACTCTCAAATGCTCACTGGACAATTAAAGATGGACAGTAATTGCTGACCCTGTCTGTGGTGCTCCCATTCTGTGAATGAACTAAATAAATTATCCGGCTGAGGGAATATGTCAGAGCAAACTGATGCCATAAAGGACAAATAACTGTGTATATAGAAACACAATTTTGTTGATAATAGCGATAATTGTGCAGAGGAAATTTTATTGAGATTATCAGCCTTCATTGTTATTAAGGAGTAAAACAATTACTCACTTCCAGGGTCTATACATGTATGGTTAAACCTGGAATCAGAAATTGCTATCTGGTTTTCAGTGTGGCTCCAGTCATTTCATTGGGGTTGGTTAGCTCAATTGACTGGATGGCTGTTTTCCCTTGCCTTTCCCGTTGCCTGACGCATGTTGACTCTCAGTTTAAAACACCACTAGTCTAAGAGAGAGGCCATGTGGTCTGGGTAAGGCAATGAATAACTGTAACAGCCTTATTAAAATAGTGTACCAACAAGAGATGCAGCACTTAAATGCATGAAAGGGAGTCAATTTCTGAACTCAACATGATGGATAAACTAACAGATATGCTGAAAAAAAATTCAAATGTGTCTTTTTTCTCAATCAAAAATTGTATCTTAAATATTTCTAACAACCACCCTGGCAGTAAAAATTAATTATTACAAATTTGGATTCTCATCTCTTCAGATTTTAATTAACTTTAAATTTTCTTTATAATGATGCTTTCTTGCTGTCCTATTTTGCCCCCTTAAACCTGTATTTCTAGCCCTGTGTTTATCACACTTCTTGTACAGTATATGGCAATGAATTAAACATTCCAGTTTAGACTTTAGACTAGTTTATTGTCACACATACTCGCAAAAGTGCAGTGAAAAGTTTTCAAGTAATCAACTTAGGTACAAATGTACACAGGTACGGCTTCTTCAGTCCAAGTTCTAAGGGAAAAAAAACACAGAAAATAATGAAATTTAAAGTCCAACATTGCAGATCATAGGAAAAAATTAGAAAATAGAGAAATAAAATGTTCAGAACAACATTCAGTCCCAGCCCACACTGACACCGAACCACCAGACCATGCCTGGCCTTGACTCCAGATTGTGCCAGGCTTCACCCCGAGGGTCTTGAGGCCAGGAGACCACCCTGGGATCACCTTGAGGCTGGAAGTCCATGTGATGCCACTCCTGGCTGATAGACCACCAAGCCGGGCCAGCTGATTGTTTTGCTAGGCCTGGAGGCCACCACGTCGGGCGAGGAGAATGCCTCACTGGGTGTGTGCCGGGGCCTGGAGTGCTAGGCCAGCCATGAGGCTGAGAGTCCGAGCAGCCACTTTACTATGGGGTTGTGTAGGATTGAGTGTGATTCGAGGGTTAGATTCTCAAACAGTAGAAGTTTGTTGGAAAGATAACTTTGATCTACCAACTTTTAGCCAGGAAGTGCTGGGTTTAGGCAACAAATCCAGTCTCAGGTTTTGGGTTAACATGTACTGGGTACCAGTCAGACTGAAAGACTTGGATTTAATGTCTGTTGCTGGTTTAATTGTGGTGAAGTAGATTTCCAAGCCTTTCAGAGAAGCTGCAATAAATTTCAATAAACTCTCCTTCTCTTCTATACAGAACCCACAACCTGCACTGAGATTGGACCAACTCCTACCCCAAACCCTTCTCATCAATCCTACATTGGAGGTCAGCAATGCCCATGATCCCTGCACAGCAAACTGTGTAATAACTTATTGACTGGCACCCTCAATAAAGTGGCAAAAATTTGTATACCTCAAGTTCCGTGAAATTTACTGCACTATTCTGTTCAATATTGCAGATTTTTTTATTTATTTACCCCAATATTAATATATTTGTTGTTCAATCGAATGGCTACTCGAAATTTCAGCAGTTGGTTCAAGTCAATTTCTTCTCGAATGCCACAAACTATCACAATGTCTGAGTAGTCTGTTGAGTGCGAGTGAGAAAGTTCTTTGCCAGGAAATTTTATTTAAGGCAAAGTTACATTATTATTTATGTATTATTTAACTGATTTATGCTGTAAATAAAGTATAACAGTAATGTGTGTAGCCACTGTATTATGTTTCTATTATTTAGTGTATGCCTTTACCTTGATTTTGTGGGCCTCTTGATCCAAAATATTTGATCAACCGGTACACTTCAGGACCCATGGATGCCAGTTAATAAAAAGTCTGCTGTATTTTTATTTAATTATGAATGAAGTTGAATCATTACTTCAGCTTGTGAAATGATGGTATAGTAGGTCATAATTTCCATTTCTCATGAACCAGTTGAAAGTTGTGGAGTAAAATATACAAATGCCAGTGTTGGGTTGTGCTAAACAAGGTCACAACTGGGGGAGTGGGTGGGGGGACAGCATAAGATTTTTGCTATTGAGTCAGAGAAACTGAGGCTGGCTTATGTTGATAAAACACAAAAGAATTGCAGATGCTAGAAACCTGAAACAGATAAAAACAGAAGTAGCTCATTTTATTCTCTCTATTCTTTTGCGAGATGTGGGCATATCTGGCTGGCCAGCATTTTTTGCCCATCCCTAGTTGCCCTTGAGAAGGTGGTGATGAGCTGCCGTCTTGAACTGCTACAGTCCTCCTGCTGTGGGTTGATCCACAATACTATTAGGGAGAGAATTCTAGGATTTTGACCCAGCGACAGTGAAGGAACAATGATATATTTCCAAGTCAGGATGGTGGGTGACTTGGAGGGGAACCTGTAAATGGCGGTGTTCCCATATATCTGCTGCTCTTGTCCTTCTACACGGAAGTGATCATGGGTTTGGAAGGTGCTGCCTGAGGATCTTTGGTGAATCCCTACAATGCATCTTGTAGATAGTACACACTGCTGCTACTGAGATAACAAGGTGTAGAGCTGGATGAACACAGCAGGCCAAGCAGCATCATAGGAGCTGCTTGACCTGCTGTGTTTATTCAGCTCTACACCCTGTTATCTCGGATTCTCCAGCATCTGCAGTTCCTACTATCTCTGCTGCTACTGAGGGTTCGTTGTGGAGGGAGTGAATGCTTGTGGATGTGGTGCCAATCAAGCGGCTGCTTTGTCCTGGATGGTGTCAGGCTTCTTGAGTGTTGTTGGGGCTGTACCCATCCAAACAAATGGGGAGCATTCCATCACACTCCTGAATTGTGCCTTGTAGATGACGGACAGGCTTTGAGGAGTCAGGACGTGAATTACTTGCTGCGGTATTCCCAGATTCTGGCCTGCTCCTGTGTTAATGTGGTGAGTCCAGTTGAATTTCTTGTCAATGGTAGCCTTCGGGATGTTGTTGGTGGGTGATTCAGTGTTAGTAACACCAAACACAAATGTCAAAAGTTTGTTTCTTTTAGGTGATGGTCATTGTTTGGCATTTGTGTGGCACAAATGTTACTTACCACTTGTCACCTCAACCCTGGGTATTGTCCAGATGTTGTAACATTTGGACATGGACTGCTTCAGTAAGAGAGGACTCATGAATGGTGCTGAATATTGTACAATCATCGGCGAACATCTCCACTTCTGGACTTACGATGGATGGAAGGTCATTGATGAAGCAGCTAAAGATGGCTGGGCATAGGACACTACCCTGAGGAACTCCTGCAGAGATGTCCTGGAGCTGAGATGACTGATCTCCAACAACCACAGCCTTCTCCCTATTTTCCAGGTGTAACTCTAACCAATGGAGAGTTTGATCCCTGGTATCTGCTGATTCCAATTTTGCTAGGGTGCCTTGATGCCACATCTTTGGAAGGCATCAGAACAAGGATGGACCAAGAATGATTTTCTGAACAGTTTCAATTGTTCTATGTGAGAGATAATGGGAACTGCAGATGCTGGAGAATCCAAGACAATAAAGTGTGAAGCTGGATAAACACAGCAGGCCAAGCAGCATCTCAGGAGCACAAAAGCTGATGTTTTGGGCCTAGACCCTTCATCAGAAGTTAGCTTATGTAACAAAAGAACTGACATCTATATCGCAGCTTTCATCTGCTCAGGTAAATAAGCACTGTGGTCAAGATCATAAGATACTGAAGCAGAATTAAGCCATTCAGCCCATTGGGTCTGCTTCACCATTCAATCATGGCTGATATAAATAACACTGAGATGGAAAGAAGCTGTTTATTATCCACATAATTCTGTCACAGTTCAGGAGAGATGGGCTTGTTTCAAATGAAACATTCGTTAATATCATGCATTCACTGGGGTTGAGGTGCATTCTGTTCCATGCAGACCAGTCATAAAGTTGCTCAAAAGAGCTGGCAGGTTAGATTCTGTGAGAATGACATGTTTTGCGATGATTGTCAGGCTCTCAACAAGTATAGATCAAGGCACACAAGTCAGTATGTTTAAAATATCTTTCCGAAAACTGTGGTCATCTTATTTATTAAATGAAAATTGTGCACTATGGGCGTTCCAAACATTAGCTTGAAAAAACTGTCTGTATTGCTTGATTGATCCCATGCTGTATATCATAAGGGTGTGGATAGCGCTCAATATATATTTCTGAGCCGAAAATTTGAAACCAATTCCTGGTAAGAACGTAATCCTTAGCATGTACTACTTATTATAAGGTGTTTGTAGGCCTAAAGATTCATGATGATGCTGGGGAAATAAAATGGATTATAAAATGGATTAGTTGAATGGTCAATAACAAGGAGGCACACCTTTTAAATGAAATGCAGGGGATTTAGAAGGGGTTCGAGGAAAGGCTTTTTCATCCAGATGGAGGTTTGTAATGCACTTCCTGGGAGGGTAGTTGAGTTGAAAATCCTCATAACCTTTAAAAAGTACTTGGCTGAACACCTGAAGTATCGAAACATTCAACGCTTAGTGCAGGAAAATGTGACTAGTACAGATGGTGTATTTTTGGCAGAACATTCTTGAGGGGCTGAAAGGCCTTTTGTGTACTCTACAAATCTCTGATTGTATGATTTTATGATCAATGAGCAGGGAAGATTGTTCATGATTTGAAGCTGAATTGCATGTCCAAGGAACAAGAGATGAATTATCTCACATTTGTGACAGCAATTGTATGATCAATCCCATTTTTCTAGTGATAGTAATATTTAAGAAATAACAGCAATAAATATGGAAATGTTATGCCTGATTCAACTGTGTACATGAATCTGTTTGACAACTATGTTGAATCCATTTTCCACTTCTCAAATTAAAACATATTCTCATGTGAATAATTCTCAATGTGCACATTTAACACAACTCTGCAAGCTGCATATGTTTTAAAATTGAATTAATATATTTTATGTCGATGTCAGTGTATTTTGCAGGGATGTCTGTCCTTTTTAAATAACAAAACTATGCTATGATCTACTTTTCCTTTGTTCCTCAATTATCTGTAGTGAATAGGGCTTTCTGAACAGCTCATGTTGAAAGGCCATAAATTGTGGCTTATAAATTGACTTGGCATATAAGTGACCACAAATTTTCCCCGTCTAGAATTATGCTTCTCTACATACCGACATGTAAGTCAACACTCCTCTCAGCCACAACATGCTATTCTCACGAAAGTAGTCAGATTCGATTTTAAAAGACAGTCAGATTTAATTTTAATAAAATCCAAAAGAATTGCAGATGCTGTAAATCAGAAACAACAATAGAAATTACTGGAAAAACTCAGCAGGCCAGGAAGAATCTGTGGACAGAAATCAGAGTTAACATTTCGGGTCAAGTGACATCAGTACTGAAGAACGAACACTTGAGCTGAAGCGTTAACTCTGATTTCTCTCACAGATACAGCCAGGCCTGCTGACCTTTTCCAGCAATTCTTATTTTTGTTTCAGATTCAATTTTTCACAGCTCAGGTAATTGCCAATACTTTACATGCCAGTACTTTATAACTGGTGTAAGGACTGAACATAGAACATAGAACAGGACAGCACAGTACAGGCCCTTTGGCCCACGATGTTGTGCCAAACTTTTACCCTAAACCTAAGGTCCATCTAACTTCCACCGCTACCTCATGCTATCATCCATATGCCTATCTAATAATGTACTGTGTCAAATGCCCCGAATGAGGCCAACCCCGCTACCCTCTCAGGAAATGCATTCTACATCCCTACCACTCTCTGAGTAAAGAACCTACCTCTGATGTCTCCCTTATTATCTAACTCCACTCACTTTAAAACTAGATCCCCTCATAATAGCTACCTCCACCCTAGGAAAAAGTCTCTGGCTGTCCACTCTATCTATGCCAGTACTTTAATCATTTTGTACGCCTCTATCAAGTCACTTCTCTTCCTTTGTCATTCTAAACAGAAAAGCCCTAGCTCGCTCAAATTTTCTTCGTAAGACCTTCCCTCCATTACATTGAAGCAGGTGATATGGACTGAGATTCGAAGGTGCATGAATCCAACTCTTGGCTACTCCTTGCGCTACATATTAATTATTTCTTGTAATGGTGACCATGGTGCATATACTTCCAGATCTGGACAGTGAGTGATGCTAATGCCATTGGGATTCAAAGGGAGATGGTTATATTCTCTCTTGCTGGAGATGGCCAATGTCTGGCACTTGTGTGACATGACTATTACCGGTCAGTTATCAGACCCAGTCTGAACATTGTATCCAGGTCTTGTTTGATATGGAGATGAACTACTTCAATATCTGAGAGATTGCATGTGGAACCGAAACACTACAAAATCAGTGAACATTCTCAAATCTGACCTCAATTTTGGGTGGCATGATGGCTCAGTGGTTAGCACTCACAGCACCAGAGACCTGGGTTCAATTCTGCTCTCAGGTGACTGTTTGCGTGGAATTTGCATGTTCTCCCTGCATCTGCGTGGGGTTGCTCTGGTTTCCTCCCACAGTCCGACAATGTACAGGTTAGGTGGATTGGCCAAAATGAATTACCCACAACATGTAGGGATGTGAAGGTGAAGTTAATTAGGGCTGGGGGAGTAGTCTGGATGGAATGTTCTTTAGAGGGTTGATGTGGACTCAATGGGCAAATCACCTGCTTCCACACTGTGAGGATTCTACGATCTGCTCAGACTTCAAAGGGTGAAGTTCAGATCAGCAGTAGATTCACTCCTTGAAGTAATAGCTGCTGAAAACATTTTTATCACTTGATGTCTTGACAACTTACTCAAAGCTAAAATAGCCCTGAATCCCGCAATCCATGTTTTATTAACTTAATGCTGACATTTCACCGTGACCTCCCCATTTCCCCTTTGTTCACTCACCAGTTCTAAAGCTTCTTTCTTGTTCACACATAGTTTTCAAGACTAGAATTTGTCACGTAGCAGTAATTCTCAAGCCTGTTTCTGACCCTCATTCTTGCAAAGTGAGCTAGAGAAGCAGCGTTAGAGAAATCTGATTGATTGATATTTATTCGTCTGTCCCCCCAAGTAGGAATACTGTTCCAAGATTGTCTTGTTTGCATCGACTGATAATTTTTAAACACATCTCTACATGATGGCGATGGAGTAGCGGCCCAGCATTCGGGATCCCTCAGGAGCGCGAATCTTGCCTGTTCTGACCATTTTTCCTTCTTTCTCTGCACTTTTTTCAAACTTTAACCTTATTCACTTACCTTTTTGCAGAGATCGCAGGCAGCATTAAGGTGCCCAGTGCACCAGAGGAAAGATTTGTTCCCTGTAGCAGCTGCTGGGGAGAAGGGAGGTGAGTTTAGACCCAGTACCAGGACTTAGCAGCTTCAGCATTGCCCAAGCTTGGACTCATGGCAGTGGCATCGTCGGTAGGGGCAAGATGGTGCCTGAGATTGGTGACACAGTTCTGAGGCAGTGGGGCGGTGAAGGGACCTTTTAAAAAAATTTATTCATGGGATGAGGGAGTCACTGGCCAGGCAGCATTTATTGCCCATCTCTAATTGCACAGAGGGAAATTCGGAGTTCACCATGTTGCTGTGGGTCTGGAGTCACATGTAAGCCAGACCAAGTAAGGATTGCAGTTTCCTTCCCTAAAGTGCATTAGTGAACCAGATGGGTTTTCCCCAAAAATCAGCAATGGATTCACAGTCATCTTTAGATTCTTAATTTCAGATATTCTATTGAATTCAAACTCCATCATCTGCCATGGTGGGATTCGAACCCACCTCACTAGAACCTTGTCTGTGTTCTCTGGATTAATAGTCTGGCAATAATATCACTAGGTCTTCACCTTCCCTTAGGAGACTGGCTGAATGTTTTATGCTGGTGTTGGTCTTAGCATTGGGGTGAAAGAGCCCAAATCCTGGCTTATGGCTAAACATTTCAGAAGGACTGTGCTGTTGAACTTATTATCTTTATTTCTTTATTTTTATACTTTATGTCTGATTTACTTCTGTGTTTTAAGATGGCACCAGAGATTGGTAACACTATACGAAACCTGTCACCCACTACTTGTAACAAATACAAGTGACAAAACATGAGTCAATCTCAATCAACACAGAGCAGCACTGTTCCCTCGCGATTATCCATGATTTAGAGTTAACATGATGCTGAGATTTCTTGTAAATAACTCTGGCTTTGTTTCATCCAGTTACCGTCACAAATAGCAGATTGGTGAGTGGTCAGTCCTGCTTGTCTGTTTGTACACTGAGTATGAAGTAATGCTATGCTGATTGCCCATTCAGTTTTCCTCAATAATGCTTCTATCAACTTTGTTTAATGTTTTATTTTCTTGGTCCAAGAGTTTCATCCCTTCTAATCCTCAATTCTGCTCATATTGCATTTGCTGTATGAATCTGAAAGTGCATAGTCTTGTTCTGACTGTCTCTGTTGAATTTTCTAGTCATTATCAGCCCACTTGCAGATGAATGTGTGGCTTTTTTTAATCAACCACGCTACTTTAAATGCTGAAACAGAATTAATTTGCTTTCTTCCATACGGCAATAAACCAATAACCAGCAGTTTTATTAATATTAGTCCTTTGCAGAATTAATTAGATTTTCTAGGGAAATGTGAGCTGCTTTATTATTGAGTTATGGTGAAGTTAGGTCCACGCCCCCATCTTGCTTTTAAATAACGACTGCGGGAAAAGAGAAGGTTGAAGTATTTGGTGGCATGTCTTATTTTAAATGTATGTTCCGACAGCTGGAGGATTATCATTTGCCCTGTAGCCTGCTAGCACAAATGTTCTAGTTTTAGCTCATCTTAAGCATGGGCTCACTTGAGGATGCTGATTTTTGTAGAGATTGCGAACGCCGTAATTTGAATTGTAAAAGTCATAAATTTTCAACATACAGTTTAAAAAGCAGAATAAAAATGCTAAAATAAATTCTTCTAGATCAGCCTGCCATCAGGGACCTTGTCAGATGCATTTGATAAAGTCTTTCATGGTAGGATGGCCCAGAAGATTGAGCCACAAGGGATCTACAGTGAGTTGGTAAGTTTGACACAAAATTGGCTTGGCCGTAAAAAACAGATCGCAATTGTAAAAGGGTGGTTTTCTAACTAGAGGTCTCTGGCCAGTGGAGTTTTTTTTAATTGATTCATGTGATGTGAGCATTTCTGGCTAGGCAGGCATTTATTGCCCATCCCTCATTACCCAGAGGGCAGCTGAGAGTCAACCATATTGCTGTGGATCTGGAGTTACATGTAGGCCAGACTGGATAAGGATGAGATTTCCTTCCTTGAATGACATTGGTGAACCAGAGACATTTTTCCCGACAATTGGCAATGGCTTCATTGTCATCATTATACCCTTAATACCAGACTCTTTATTGAATTCAAATGTTACCATTTGCCATGGCAGGGTTTGAACCTGGATCCCCAAAACGTTCACTAAATTTCTGGATTAATAAAGCTGGTGATAATAACACGAGGCCATCACCTCCCCAGTAAAAACTGTAGGAATCAGTGTAGGGGACTCTGCTGTTTGTAATATATATAAATGATTTGATTGAAAATATGGGTGTTCTGATTGCAGACAACACAGAAATCAGTGGCTTTGTAGACAGTGAGGAAGAATGTGGATACAGCAGGATAGAGATTAGGTGGAAAGTTTGGTGGAGAAATGACAAATGGCATTTAATCTAGGCAACAATGTCTGGAGCTGGATGAACACAGCAGGCCATGCAGCATCTTAGGAGCACAAAAGCTGACGTTTCGGGCCTAGACCCTTCATCAGAAAAGGGGGATGCGGAGAGGATTCTGAAATAAATAGGGAGAGAAGGGGAGGCGGACTGAAGATAGATAGAGGAGAAGATAGGTGGAGAGGAGAGTATAGGTGGGGAGGTAGGGAGGGGATACATCAGTCTGGGCAGGACGGACAGGTCAAAGAGGCGGGACGAGGTTAGTAGATAGGAAATGGAAGTGCGGCGTGAGGTGGGAGGAGGCGTAGGTGAGAGGAAGAACAGGTTAGGCAGGCGGGGACGAGCTGGGCTGGTTTTGGGATGCAGTGGGGGGAGGGGAGATTTTGAAGCTTGTGAAATCCACATTGATTCCATTGGGCTGCAGGCTTCCCAAACGGAATATGAGTTGCTGTTCCTGCAACCTACGGGTGGCATCATTGTGGCACTGCAGGAGGCCCAGGATGGACATGTCATCTAAGGAGTGTGAGGGGGAGTTGAAGTGGTTCGCGACTGGGAGGTGTGCCACCCGTAGGTTGCAGGAACAGTAACTCATATTCTGCTTGGGAACCCTGCAGCCCAATGGTACCAATGTGGATTTCACCAGCTTCAAAATCTCCCCTCCCCTCACTGCACCCCAAAACCAGCCCAGCTCGTCCCTGCCTGCCTAACCTGTTCCTCCTCTCACCTATCCCCTCCTCCCACCTCAAGCTACACCTCCATTTCCTACCTACTAACCTCATCCCACCCCCTTGACCTCTCCGTCCTCCCCAGACTGAACCATCCCCTCCCTACTTCCCTATCTATACTCTCCTCTCCACCTATCTCCTCCTCTATCCATCTTTGGTTCACCTCTCCCTCTCTCCCTATTTATTTCAGAATCCTCTCCCCATCCCCCTTTTCTGACGAAGGATCGAAACGTCAGCTTTTGTGCTCCTAAGATGCTGCTTTGCCTGCTGTGTTCATCCAGCTCCACACTCTGTTATCATGGATTCTCCAGCATCTGCAGTTCCCATTATCTCCTGGGGAGTATTTATGAGTATAGTTGGGAGGATTTAAACTTACATATGGCCTATACATATACATATGGAGGGGAGGCGGGTCGAAGATGGTTAGAGATCCCCTGAGGTTTATCCGGAGGGAGGAGGGTAACTTCTTCAGGTTAGGCATTCCTAGAAGATGTGCTCATCCAGCTCTACACTTTGTTATCTCAGGTCTCTTGTGCTGTCAGCCAGCGGTGCTAACCATTGGTCCAATTTTGCCTGGGTATTGTGCAATGAGTAAGGAATAATTGGCATTAAAATAAACTTGAAAAGTTGTCCTGACCATGGCTCAAGAGGACAATTCAGGACAATGTTACATTCAAGGTCGAGGCATACACATTGGCCAAAGCAAACAAACAGATTTGACGACTGGGAGGAGCTTTGATTCCAGCACAGGGAGACAGATAGCCTGAATAAGTGGGGAAAGCAGAGTATGAGAATTAATTTGCAGGAAACATAAAATCGGCAGTAAAAGCTTCTTTGGTATGTGGAGAGAAAAAGAAATAGTAAAGATGACTATCAGTCATTTACTTAGATTTTCAAAAGGCTTTCAATGAGGTTTGATATAAGAAGTTAACAAACTAATTGCACATAGAATTAAATGAAATGGGTTGAGAACTTGTTAGCAGACAGGAAACAATGAGTAGGAATAAATGAGTTTCTTTCTGAGTGAAAAACAGCGATGAGTGGGCCCCAGCAATTCACAATAAATGTTAATATTTAGATGAATTAGCTACATTTCATGGCTCCAAGTTTGCAGATGACACAAAGCTGGATGTGAAGACGCTTCAGTGTGATTCAGACAAGCTAAGTAAGTGGGCAAATATGTGACAGATGCAGCATAATGTGGATAAAAGTGAGGTTATTCACTTTGGAAACCAAAACTCATAGGCAAATTATTATTTGAATGACAACAGATTAGGAAATGGAGCAGCGCAACCAGATCTGGATGTTCATTGATTATGTTCTCTTCCACTATTCATTCATCCATTCATTCAGCAAACCCCCAGCTTCCCCCCGATCATCATGCCAACTCTTTCAGACAACTTCAGGTCTTCCCTTTGGAAGCTGAGGAACACCTATCATGTGTCGGTTTCTGTCAGGTCATTTTGCCGATGCCAGTTTTACTCTTCTTATTTTTATGGTAATTTTCAGACACCCAGTCGTTCATTATTGTGTCACTTACACCTATAGTGGAGTTTTTATGGGTCTTTACTTCAAAAATAACTGCTGTCTTTATCTTTCATATTGTGAAATCTAATGGCATTTAATCTCTCCTGTCCACAATCCTATCAGAGACCTCTTATTTTGTTTTGCCTCCTCCCTCTATTCTTTCTCTCGCTCAACTGTGTGGCTGTTGAAGCTGGTAGGTGAAGGTTAGGGGAGCCTATTGCATTTTGGTAAAATAGAGTAAGTGGTTAGTTGGGAAATTGGACTGGGCACAGTCAAAGGCTGTCTCATCCATAGTGAGGGGAATGCAGGAGGGCTGCATCATCAGAACAGATGAAACAGAGAAACCAGCACAATGGTGCAGCATCCGTACAGGAGGAAGGTGGGGACAAAACATATTTGAGCCAGCTTTGGGAATCAGAGAGCTTATACTGAGCAGCACTTGATCGTTCAACCCCAGAGATGTTGAGGAAAGGAAGATTCAGTGGTGAAGGCGAAGGGGACTGGAAAATGAAAGCAAAGCTGATTACATTTTCAACTTCCACATTCCAGGAACAATCAGTACCGACGGGATCCTTAAAGTACCAGATAAAGTGCTGGGGCAGTGAATTCTGGGATTCCTGTCAAGAGATCGAATGGTCAATGTTTCTAAAATTTTAGCACAAGCAGAGTTGGAGAGCTTTTGAAACAATAAAGAGGAGACATAAAGAATCAGAATGCTACAAGGTAAAAGAAATATATAGATGATGATTATAATTCCCGCTCACAAGATGCTAACATGGACAAGTTGAACTGAAGAGATATTTTCAACGGCAGAATTACGAAGGAATTAAGCATCACATGGATATTTTAATGCATCTTTGTAACTGCCCTAAACCTGATCAAAAAAGGGTCTAGGCCCGGAACGTCAGCTTTCCTGCTCCTAAGATGCTGCTTGGCCTGCTGCGTTTATCCAGCTCTACACCTTGTTATCTCAGATTCTCCAGCATCTGCAGTTCCCACTATCTCTGAAACTAAATTCTTTGGGATTCATTTTAACTTATGCTGATCAGTGTTAAATAAACAGTACTGATGCATTCTGTGATACAGCTTTCCCGATTTTTATTTCATTTATTAGACTGCATTAGGCCTTGGTTCTTAGAAGGAGAAACTATCACCACAAAAAGCTATTCAAGGCTCAATGATGCAGAGAGAACTAGCCATTTGAATACTGAACTGGCTAGTAGGTGGAAGACAGAGGGTGGTGAAGGAGCATTGCTTTTCAGACTTGAGGTCTGTGACCAATGGTGTGCTGCAAGGATCGGTGCTGGGTCCATTGCTTTTCTGCACCTAGATAAATGATTTGGATGTGAACATAGCAGGTATGGTTAGTAAGTTTACAGATGGCACCAAAATTGGAGGTGTAGTGCACAATGAAAAAGGTTACATCAGAGAACAATGGCATCTTGATCAGATGTGCCAATGGGCCAGGGGTGGCAGATGGAGTTTAATTTAGATAAATGTGAGGCACTGCATTTTGAAAAGGCAATTCAGGGCAAGATTTTTACATTTAATGTTAAGGTCCTGGGGGGTATTGCTGAACAAAGAGACCTTGGAGTGCAAGTTCAGAATTCTTTGAAAGTGGAGTTGCATGTAGATAAGATAGTGAAGAATGTGTTTGGTATGCTTGCCTTTATTGGTCAGTGCATTGAGAATAAGAGTTGGGAGGTCATGTGGCAACTGTACAGGTCATTGGTTAGGCCGCTTTTAGAATACTGCATACAGTTCTGGTCTCCCTGCTGTAGGAAGGATGTTGTGAAACTTGAAAGAGTTCAGAAAAGATTTACAAGGATGTTGCCAGGGTTGGAGGATTTGAGCTATAGGGAGAGGCTGAATAGGCTGGGGCTATTCTCCCTGGAGTGTCAGAGGCTGAGGGGTGATCTTATAGCAGTTTATAAAATCATGAGAGGCATGGATAGGGTAGATAGATAAGGTTTTTCCCCAGGGCAGTAGAGTCCAAAACTAGAGGACATAGGTTTAAGGACAGTGGGAAAAGATAGAAAAGGGACGTAAAAGGCAACATTTTCACACAAAAGGTGGTGTGTGTATGGAATGAGATGCCAGAGGAAGTGGAGGCTGGTACTATTACATTTAGCTGCTAGAAAGGAGTAAGAACATCTTCTCTTGGTTTTACCTGCATTGGTAAGGCTATCAGCTATGAAATAGGAACAAAATAAAAAAGATTTTCAGTAGAGCCTAGTGACAGCATACACTTACTGAGATGGCCGAGAGAGAAGGGAAGTTTGAATAACTTGGGGAATATAATTTAGCAATATCCAACTCTTACTGTCAAATTGAATCTTAGAAATTAATTTGAAAACAAAAAAAAACAGGCTGGAATTTTTCCTTTTGTGTATGGTGGCAAAATAGGCTTAGCAAGAGAAAAATCAGATAATTGACTTCAAAAAAAATTTCACGATTTTTCCCATAAGTCTTAAACAGTGACTTCAGAATCTCACCATTGAAAGACAACTTCTCCAGCATCTGCAGTTCCCATTATCACCTTAATTCCATGTATTTACTTCTCTCCAACTCACCCTATTTACAACTCATTTTCAATTCTCCTCTTGTTCATTAAGAAATTAGGAGATATCTAACAGCACATTAAAGCACCCCTCAGTCCATCAAGTCTGTGATAGCAAAAACAACCAATTACCTGTCCTAATTCTGTTTTCCAGCGCTTGGCCCACAGCATTTTATCCCTTGGTACGATATTTCTTAAATGTTATGTGGGTTTCTGCCTCTACTACCCTGAGAGGCAGTGAGTTCCAGATTCCCACCAGCCTCTAAGAGAAAAAAATAATGTCCTCACATCTTGTCTAAATCTCCTCCCACTACCTTAAATCTACGCTTCCTGGTCATTGATCCTTCCATCAAGGCACAATGTTCTTTCCTGTCTACCCGATGTCCCTTATTGTTTCATACATCTCAACCGTGCCTCTTCTCAAGCTCCTCTGCTCCAAGGAAAACAACTCTGGTCTATCCAACTTCTCTTCATCATTTAAAGTCTCCAGCCCAGCCAGCATCCAAGTGATCCTCCTCTGCATCTTTTCCAGTGCAATCAAATCCCCCCTACAATATGGATTCAAGAACTGCACACAATACTCTAGCTGTACTCTTGCAGAGTGCAGAAGAACATTGAGAGATAGTAAGAACTGACGGTGCTGGAATCAGAGGTAACACAGCGTGGAGCTGGAGGAACACTGCAGGCCAGGCAGCATCAGAGGAGCAGGGAAGTTGACGTTTTGGGTTGGGACCCTTCTTCAGGGAAGACTCTTTTTCTGAAGAAGGGTCCCAATCCGAAACATCAATTTTCCAGCTCCTTTGATGATGCCTGGTTTGCAGAAGACCATTAACCTTCTTTCAGCACTACTGGATGTCTCTTTAGATGTGGGACATTGCTTTGTATGATCATGTCTGTCTAGGCTGGTGATGTGCATAGAGCTAGCTTGCCTTTCCAAAGACATTTTCATGACTGAGCACCACAGTTTGAGGAGATAGTCCCTAGCTTGAAGAACCTGAAATGTTGTACTGCTGGGCTTTAGATATAACTTCAGTGACATATAAGCAAAAAAGTCTCACCAGTGATGAACACCTGGGTCTCTCTGACTCCCCCGATCTCCCAAGAATCCTGGAGCTCAGTTGCATGGATAATAAGGCAAAAAGCAGGCTGTGCGAGGAAATTTGCCCAGAGCCATAGTAAACCAGAAGCCATGAAACTCAGATGCCACCACACTTTTACTATAATTGGGAATATCACAAAATTGCTACAGTGTAGGCAGATACCAAACGGCCCATCATACTTGCACTGATTCTATCACCTTGTGTCAATCTCCTGCCTTTTCTCCATATCCCTGCATACCATTTCTATCCAAATGACCAACCAATGCTTCAAAATGGAAGAACTTGTGTGTTCAGTTCCAAATACTACCGTGTCTAGCCGCACTTTACAATTTCAGATCTTATGCGATTGAACTTAAATTCTGCCCAATGCCGTTATGGTACTTGAGCAGATGTATCTGGAGCCGCTGGTCATTTACGCAGTGACATGGGCCCCACATTACCCTTTCTCCACGTTCTCCTCACGCCTTCCGATGTGGCTACACAATAAGTTTAACTTTGATATTTCCTCCAGATTCGATGATTAAAGATAAATTATTAGCATTGCAAATTGCCAAGAGCTGATTTATTTTTAAGCCTAAGCTATCTAAATTGAACATATGCTCAAAATCCCTTTATACAGTGTTTTGTGTAAGCGCAATTAACTTCATTACTGCAGTATTTTTAATTTTTGGAGATTGTTCAGTGACAATAATATTCCTGTCCATGGAGTGAAGTGCTCTGTTTTATTTTCCCACAATCTCCTCTTTTCTTTTTAATATTTCATTTTTTAAAGGTACAAAGATCAGCTTAGCATTTTATAGCCAGTGACAAAATCTGTAAGGCAACTGCGTGATAACGTAGTTTAAAAGGTAGCCTTGAACAATAAATGATAGTCATTAATTTTCTGGTTCATGCTTCCTCTTGTTTCATTGGACTGGGTCTGGGAGGTTTGGGTATAAATTAGCAGTAATTCCTATCATTATGCCATAATGTACGAACAGAATAGTTGCTATTTTTAATGTAGCATCAGGGCCATTGGCAGCAAGAAAAGGTTTTTGATAAAGAAATGACCCTGAGATCAACCTCAAGACTTCATTAACCTTGCCAAGTGTGGCTAGCCAATCTAGCAGATTTCTTTTTGTTTCTTCATTCATGGGATGAGGGTATTGCTGGCTGGGCAGCATTTATTGCCCATCCCTAATTTCCCAGAGGGCAGTTAAGAGCCAACCACAATGCTGTGGGTCTGGAGTCACATGTAGGCCAGACCATGGAAGGATGGCAGTTTCCTTCCCTCAAGGACATTAACGAACCAGATGGGTTTTTTCCAACAACCGACAAAGGATTCATGGTCATCATTAGACTCTTAATTCCAGATATTTGTTGAATTCAAATTCCACCATCTACTGTGACAGGATTCAAACCCAGGTTCGCAGAATATTATCTGGGCCTCTGGATTCATAGTCCAGCAATAATACCACTAGACCATCGCCTCCCCTGGGGGATGAACATGAGAGGGGCAGGGAGCTGGGAATGTTATGAAGGCAGTGTAAACATCTCAGTGTCAACCAATTTTCCCAGGGTATCTCCCATGACCCCAAAACCCTCGCATGCAGCAAAACACACCGCTATTTATGTATGCTATTTCTGTGCTGCTAACTAAGCTGTTCTAATGCAGTTTCCAGTTGGAAAATTGTAGAGGTATAGCCTCTCCACAAACAGCAGGATGATTACAATCTGGCCTTGATTTTGATTTTATTGTCATGTGTATTTTACAGTAAGAGTACAATAAAACACATTGAAACAATTTCATTTGCCACCAAGAAATGGCACCAATTTGAATAATTTAAGAATAAGAGAAAAAAGAGAAAGTTATAGCTTGCAGAGAGTCCAAAGCCAATCAAATATGTTGTTAATCTAAATATTCAGCCAGGTCTGGATCCAAATCAGAAGCCATATGACACCAGGTTATAGTCCAACAGGTTTATTGGGCTCACACAAGCTTTTGGAGCATTGCCCCTGCGTCAGGTGCAGTGAGAGAGTAGGGCACACAGACACAAAATCTATAGGCAGAGAGATCAAGAGGTCATACAACTGGTGTGAGTGCAGTCAGATGATAAATCGTGGCAGGTGACCAAGAGTGTTAGACGGTGTATAAAGCCAGTGTTAGTGCTGTGCTGTCATGGCAATCAGGCAGACCCATAGATACATACAAATGGGGACGTCTCAGGTCAGACACTGAAGTGTAGGTGTGATGCTTTGTTCAGAATCTTTCTCAGAGTTTTAACCTGGAATCAGACTAGTTTTATACCAAAAGCTGGAATTTATAAGATGCCAAACTGACTGACCATGTTTAGAAATTGTGTGTTATTTGAACAAAATAGAATGTATCTGTAAATAAACAAACATTTTGGATAAAATGATTCACCCCATAGATATGTGTGTGTGTGTGTGTGTGTGTGTGTGTGTGTGTGTGTGTGTGTGTGTGTGTGTGTGTGTGTGTGTGACAGTATGTGTGAGACAGGGTCTGTGTGAGTGTGTGCGTGTGTGACTGTCTATGTGTGAGACAGTGTGTGTCTGTGTGTCTGTGTGTGTGTGTGTGTGTGTGTGTGTGTGTGTGTGTGTGTATGTGTCTGTGTGTCTGTGTGTGTGTGTGTGTGTGTGTGTGTGTGTATGTGCAAGTAAGCGTGTGTGTGTGTCTGTGTTGTGTGTGTGTGTTGTGTGTGTGAGAAAGTGTAATAAGTAGTTCAAAACTGTACAAACTAACGAAGGTAGAGGGATCGTAGCAATTTATCAAGGTGATGCTGTCAAAACTGGAATGTAAGGAAGACCTTACAGATACAAAATAGTTTGATGGGATTGACTGTTGTGCGACATGAACCCAAGATCATGGTTGAGGCCATCTTCATGGGTACAAAAGTTGGCTATCAGTTTCTGCACGGTGATTCTCCACTGTTGTGATGTTTACCCAAAGATCGGAGGCTGAATGTCCTTGAATGTTGAACTGTTCCCCACTGGGAGGGAACATCACTGTCAGCCAATTGTTGTGCAGTGTTCATTCATCCATTTTCATAGCGACTGCATGGTCTCGCCAATACACCATGCCTCAGGGAATCATTGCCTGCAGAGTATGGGATAGACAACATTGGCCAAGTCACATGAGTACCTGCTGCGTACAGGGTGGGCAGTGTTCCCACGTGTGATGACCGTATCCATGTCGATGATGTAACACGTCTTGCAAAGATTGCCATGGCAGCGCTGTGTGGTGTTGTTTTCGATGTTATCCTGAAGACTGAGTCTTATCCTGTGTCTGCTCAGATGAAGAGGAATGCAATGGACACCTGAAGGTTTTTAAAGATGGCCATATAAGAATGGGATACGATGCTCAACTCATCGATTGCCAGTTCCAATATGCCACCGTGAAAAATCAAAATAGCTGCCTTAGAAGGCAGACACGGGTTAAGACCGATAGAGTACCCTTCATAGTCCAGTACTTCCCTGGAACTGAGAGACTGCGCCATGTTCTGCTCAGCCTTCAACATGTCACCGACGATAATGAGCATCTCACCAAGATCATCCGTACACCTCCACTTCTCTCCGTCAAACAACCACCAAGCCTTAAACAGACCATCGCTCACAGCAAACTACCTAGCCTTCCGGAGAACATTGGCCACAACGCCACACAACCCTGCCATGGCAACCCTCTGGCTTTGTCCACCCCGGTCCAATACCTGCACCTCCACATCAAAGTTCCAAATCATTAAAGCTTAGTTTAGCCGTCCATAGACTTGCTCCAAAAATCAGACATCCACACTCCTTAAAGTTTTTAGAATACCAAAGATATTTCAGAATTAATGTACATATCTGTTGGATTACAGCAGGATCAATGTTCCTGAGCACACCAGTCTCTGCACACTATATTTCTCATTTTAAAATTCCAGATTTGTGTATCTTTGAAGCATTAAATGAGAAGCCACAACTTTTATAATGACTATTTCTTAATTTTTTAATAATGAATCTGGAGAGCACAATTGTAATGCTCACAATATGACAAAGTGTGGAATAATTAAAATAGTACATTCGTCTACGTCGGGTAACAAATCTACATCAGAGTAAATGTTCAATAATGTACCCACTGAAAGAAAAAGTGCAAAAGTATAGATTTCTGATCCAGAAGTTCAGGAAATGCAAACAAATGAAGATTTTACTCACAATCTCAGTATGAATTCACAAACTGCAATCTCATAGGGCTCTGAGGGACGTGCGTCCTGGTGAGGTGTGTCGAGGAATCTGATGAGATTCCAAGGAGGCCCATCTCCACTTTGGGAGTAACTCCTATCATATTTTACGCTTTCCACAAGCAATGTGCAAGATTCTCGCTAGGCAATGGTGAATCACCAACTGATTCTGATTATCGCTGATGAAATGTCCTGTTAACAGTCCATTCATTTTATTATGAATAACATCAAACCTCACAAATATTCAGGTCTGCCCTCTTACCAAACTTACCAACAATCTAAAAATTGAGAAAGCGTGCCAGAGAAACTGAAGAGAGCACCTGGCGGATTCAGTTCACCACTTGTTCCAAACCACCTCCATCATGGAAATGGGCACCAACATTCCCTGGCACACTCCATGGCACTGGGCACATGCATCCCACTTCAATGATCATTGGCATTCAGGCCAGCCTCTAACAATCAACATGTAATATCTATGATCTATTTCTGAGCAGCTTCCACAATTCAGTGCTGCACCTTGGGGAGCCCTGGCAACTCCAGTTGTAGCAAGTACGCTGTGTGCCTGGGGACATACGCCCAGCTCATGGCCTAAACCAGGCTCGTTGCTTGCTGTTCAAGTGCTCATTGGATCTGAATAATTTTAAGCAGTTTGATAGACAGTAATAAGTTTCAGGGTTTCAGCTAGCATGTGCAAGATCATTTCTACCTACCTGCTTGCTGCCTATGATTTTGGCAAAGATTCAAATTGGCTGTTAATAATTTCTTCGTGTACTCCTATTCAAGGTTCCTAACAATAAAGCTCATGCTGTAAATTCTTTTTAAACTTGATTAAACACTTCACACCAACACATCTCTGCTGGAGTTCCTCAGGGTAATGTCCTAGGCCCAACCACCTTCAGCTGCTTCATCAATGACCTTCCCTCCATCATAAGGTCAGAGGTGGGAATGTTTGCCGATGATTGTACAATGTTCAGCACCATTCATGACTCCTCAGATACTAGACCAGCCCAGGTTCACATGCAGCATGACCTAGATAACATTCAGACAGAAACAGGAACGTTGAAACAGAGGAAATAGTAGCTCGAGTAGGTCATTCAACCCTGCTGTGCTATTCAGTATGATCATAGCTGACCATCCAACTCAGCACCTTATTCCCACTTTCTCCCCATACCCTTTCATCCTTTAGTCTTAAGAACTACATCTTAACCTTGCTTGAAAGTCTTCAGAGTTTTGGCCTTAACAGTTTCCTGTGGCAAAGAATTCCTCAGGCTCTCTGAGTAAAGAAATGTTTCCTCATCTCTGTTATAAAAGACTTACCCATTATCCTCAGATGTGATGGCTGTGGGTTCCCTGGTCATCGGGAACATCCTTCCTGCATCTACACTGTCTAAGACCATTAGAACTTTACAGGTTTCTATGAGATTCCTCCTGTCATTCCACATCAACCATCTTCAACATATTGTTCCCACACCACTGGCGCTCAGTCAGTACAAGCTACAAAATACAGTGCATCGACTTGCCAACCTTGCCATGTCCCTCGTAATCTAGAAGAATAAGAACAGAAGACACATGGGAATACATGGAGCCATGTCATTGTTCCTTCATCGGCAGTAAATCACAATCACAATTGGCCCAGTAACACAATGCATGTATGTGTGCCACACCGACAGTTCAAGAATGTGGGTCACCCCCATGTTCTGAAGGGAAATTGGGGACAGTTAACAAATATCAACACATGCTCCTGCAAGGTTTACATTCCAAGATTGAATTGAAACTCATCTAATTTTGTTGCAGGTAGCCTTCGGAGCAACTATAATATTGGTTGGGAGGAATAGGTAACCAAAGATCTACAAATGGGACACGAAGCTATGGTTGTAGACGAATTTATTGTCCAGTCCTAGTTGTCCTGAAATGATGATGATTCATGCTTAGAGCCATTAATAATATACCACCCCTAATTTAGAATTGAAGTCAAGATTGAGTTGGATTAGCAGGTCCACTTCCATGAAGAGTACTGTGAACATTTGGTGATTGACAATTTAGTGGCTTTCCTGCAGAGCTTTTTAAAACTTAAGACTTACTATGGTGGGATTTGAGCTCATACTACGTTATTAATTTTTATTTCAATTTCATTGTCTGCACGATTACAGATTCTAGTTAAATGCCTATCTGTAAGTTTCATGGTTAAAAGCTGAAACTATGTTAAAGTGTTATAAAGTATGAATTTAATTGAATGCCTAAATGTATAAAATATTGCAGTTGTCTTCAGCCTGCATACAGCGCAAGTATGCTCGCAATAAATATGAATATTGTCAGCACTCATCAAGGCAGAAGCAGCTATGTCTACAACAATCTTACAGTTATCAGCCATCCAGGATTGGCCTGGAGTTTTGAGGAATTAAAGATCACAGTGGATCAATGGTTAGCACTGCCATCTCACAGTGCCAGGGACCTAGGCTCAATCTCACCCTCAGGCAGCACCCTATGTAGAGTTTGCACATTCTCCCCATGTTTGTGTGGGTTTCCTCTCAGCGCTCTGATTTCCTTCCACAGTCCAACGATGTGCAGGTTAAATGGAGTGGCCAGGGGTGTACAGGCTCAGTGGATTGAGCGTGAGAAGTACAGGGTTGGTCCGGGGGCGGAGGGGGGGGGGGGTCTTCTCCACACAGACATGAGGAGAATGTGCAAACTCCAGCCAGACAGCCTCCTGAGGTTGAAATCAAACCCAGGTCCCTGGCACTGTGAAGCAGCAGTGCTAGCCACTGAGCCACCGTGCCGCCCATTCTGGGATCAATTTCCAGGAAATTGCTGTGGGAAACCTGGAGAAGAAAAATAAAAGACAGGAACATTAAAGTTTTTTCTGTGTTTCTTTTTAATTTCTCTTTACCAGTTTGTAAAATTGTTGAAAATTGGGGTGTGGGCCAAAAGGCTGTCCAGGTGATTTTTAAACCTCACCCGAATGGAGAATGACTCCATTTGCTTTCCAGTTGGACAGGCAAGGCAATGCTTGACAAGCATGGATTTATTGGCTGAATAATAGTTGGACCATGGTGAAGGTGGGGCATAATGCTTCCAGGAATACAGTCAGTCCTGATTAACATGCCCCAGCTCACTATTCTTTCTGAAGAGGAAGTGACAACTGACTCCATCGGACATTGCAACAGGAGACAGCTGTTCCAAGGCCATCAGAGTGTTCCGTCATTCAGTCAAATTAGGGTGGCTCAGAATCATTCTTAACACTCAATACACAATGATAATAACTCAATCATAATCAATAACTCTATCAATCTCACCTTTTAAATGTACAACTCAACCCACAATGACAGTTCTTTTATGCAGAGATAGTAGGGACTGCCGAAGCTGGAGAATCTGAGATAACACGGTGTGAAGCTGGATGGACACAGCAGGCCAAGCAGCATCAGAGGAGCAGGAAAGCCTGACATTTCGGGTCGAGACCCTGCTTCAGAAATGGGGGAGGGGAAGTGGATTCTGAAATAAACAGGGAGACAGGAGGAGGTGGATATGTACATGTTTTTCACTGCACAGTTAAGGGAGACATTGGCCTAGTGGCTAGGCTATTGATCAAGAAACTAATGTCTGGGAGCCTGAGTTTGAACCCCACTGTGGCAGATGATGGCATTTGAATTCAATAAAAAAGATCTGGATCAAAAAGTCTACTGAAGACCATAAAACCTGCCATCCTTACCCTGTCTGGCCTACATGTGACTCCAGACCAAAAGCAATGTAGTTTTACTCTGATTTCTCTTCACAGATGCGGCTAGATCTGCTGATGTTTAGCAGCAATTTCTGTTTTCATGCCTGATTTCCAGCATCCTCAGTCCTTTCAATTTTTAATTAGATTTATGCAAGGAATCATCAAACAACATTCCCATATTTTTGATGTTGTTTTTAACAAACTGGACATAAATGGAGTCATTTACATTGTTGCATAAGTCTGAATTTAATGCTGTTTCTCTAGCAAATTATAATTTATGGTACAGTTACAAGAATCAAGCTTTGCCTGTTGCTGAAATTCATGTCTTTGCTTAGCAGATGTCATTTAGTTAAAAATTCATTCTGACATTTACATCAGCTTTTCTGTCTCTGTTTGAGTAACTACCGATTCTTCCTTGAAAACATTATCAATATGTGGTGTCTCTCTCAGATTTCCATGACAGGGAAATCAAGCTCCATTAATTTCTACTGCAATGCCCAAAGGCACATATTACTTCCTGATTTAATATGTCTTCGCATAAAATGTCATAATTTAAATGTCAAAGTGTTATGGATGTAGCGGAGATCCTGTCTGATCGTAAACAGAAGATCAAACAATACAGACATTTCTCATTCAGTGTTGTTAGGAAGATTCATGGAGAGTATTCCAAGGAACTGGAAAACCAACAAGACATTACTAACCTCCTCTCTGATGAAGGGTCTAGGCCCGAAACGTCAGCTTTTGTGCTCCTGAGATGCTGCTTGGCCTGTTGTGTTCATCCAGCCTCACATTTTATTATCTTGGAATCTCCAGCATCTGCAGTTCCCATTATCACTAACCTCATTGTCCTTTGTTCAGTGATTTTTGCATAAAATTCTGACCTTCAACACGCTTCGATTTTGACTCCTTGAAGAATGGCAAACTTCTAAATTAGAACTAAGCAGCTTTGTTCAGAATATACACTACCGTAAACAATTTAGCAAGTAGTAGATAATGTTAATGCTCTTACCAAGGGGCAAAGAAGCAATAGAATGAAGATTCACCGAAAGACTTTGACAATTATTTCAGCTTAAAAGCTAATTGAATTATTTAAAGAGCAAAACTTAGCAGAAGAACACAGCATCTATGATAATTCCATAGATGAATTAATTATTGATGTCTGCAAGCCAGTGGAAATCTGCATCTATGTTGATATAAAGTCAGAGTTCACAAGAGATGGAATCAATTTCGGCATTAGTATTAAACTTGTGTGGAGTTCTTGAACCCACATTACAGGAGGAATGCACTGGAGAGGGGGCAGAAGAGATTTACCTACATGTTTAAAAACTGAGAGAACTGTGGATACTGTAAATCAGAAACAAAAACAGAAATTACTGGAAAAGCTCAGCATCGGTTGAGAGAAATCAGAGTAAACATTTCGGGCCGATTGACCCTTCCTAATCACTGGAATATCAACCCTGATTTCTCTCTTCAGATACTGACAGACCTGCTGAGTTTTTCCAGCAATTTCTACAAAAAATTGTGCATGCGCTTCAAAACTGGAAATTCTCACACCTACATAGAAAGATATTGACCTCAATTTCGTTCAAAAGTCGGAACGGGTTAAACAACAAATATTCAAGTGTAAGGACTTTAGAATTTTAACTTTTCGTGTTTTTTTTGAACCCTTGGACAAAATGAGAAAGCTCTATTTTAAAATCCTTCAGGAAAGTTGCTACAAGTTTGTAAAGCAAGCGCCTGATACCCATTGTAAGCATCTTGTAAACAATTGTTTAAGCAAACAGCCATTGAAGTTTCAGCTGGAGATGGCTTGGTGTTAAGGGCGTGTACAAATGCAACTTTGGTCTTCAACCAGAAGTTAATTAGTCTATTGTCTAGTGACTAACTGTCAATAACAGAGATAATGGGAACTGCAGATGCTGGAGAATCCAAGATAATAAAGTGTGAAGTGAGCCCTCTCTGATGAAGGGTCTAGGCCCGAAACGTCAGCTTTTGTGCTCCTGAGATGCTGCTTGGCCTGCTGTGTTCATCCAGCTTCACACTTTGTTATCTTGTCAATAACAGATGTCTTTTGCTACCAACAAATGTGTGATTGGTTCTCAGCTCAGTGCCCAGCTTGGAGCTTGAAGAGAGAGAGGGAGAGTGAGAGAGAGAGAGAGAGAGAGAGAGAGAAGTGTTCAAGCCTGCGGAAGCATCACTCGAACTGCAATGTTAACTCTGATTTCTCTCCACAGATGCTGCCAGCTCTGCTGAGTTTTTCCAGACATTTCCATTCTTGACTCTGATTTACAGCTTCTGCAGTTCTTTTGGTTTTTATTTAGAGCTCAGTTCTTCCCCAGCCTTGGGCTGATCTCTATGTTCACTGCAGTCAAAATGTACTTTAAACCTGAAGAAAATCTGTTTATCTTTCCTGTAACTGTAACTGTTGCAACTGTAAATTTTAACTGACAAGTCAGAGACTTTTCATAAGGGAAAGATAAACAGAAATTGCTGGGGAGACACCGCAGTTATAAGCAAACTGTACATCATTTGCCACAGCATCAAACCAATGTGTACAAACCAGGAATAGCAAAAAGTTTATTTATTATTCCACAGAACTAGTAAGATACCATAACACAACATAAAAAGAATCAAGACACACAACTAGGAGTTAATGTGTCTTTATACTGAGCAATACTTACCAACTCAGGTATGAAGAAGACAAGCGTATCTGTGTCAAAAGCAATGCTGAAGTGTGTGTAAGCCAGACGCGCTGAGTGGATGAAACAAAAGTTCAGCAGGTTTGGCAGCATCTGTGGAGGAAAATCAGATTTGATGTTTTGGATTGAATGACCCTTCTTCAGAATGATACCATCTCAGCTTCCCCCAGTGATCCCCAACATCATAGATGCTAAGCTTCAGGAAATTCGATTCACTGCATATGATACCAAGAAGTGGATAAAAGCATTTGATATTGCAAAGGGTATGGGCCTGAAAACATTCAATATCAATACCAAAGACACGTGCCCCAGAAATTTCTGCATTCTTAGCTAAGATGTTCCAGTACACATACAGTGTATGCAAAAATGTGGAAAATTTCCCTGGTAAAACCTATACACAAAATGAGCACTGTTTTAGTCCAGAAAAGTCACGGAAGGAGCATCAGCGTTCCTATTAATTGGCACTTGCACAGAAATATGCTGCTCACTCACACTCAGTAAGGCTGTGTCAGGACCACTTGGTTGCTGACCTCATTATAGCCATGATTCAAACATTGACAAAAGAGCCAAATTCCAGAGGTGAAAGTGAGAGTGATGCTCTTGACAGCAAGGCCATATTCAATCAAGGAGCCCTGGCAAAACCTGAATCAACAGAAATCTGGCAGAATACGCTTCTCTGATTTGAGCTATACCTGGGACAAAGAGAGATGGTTATGTTGGATCCTCTCAGCTCCGGGACATCTCAATAAAATCTTTCAGGGTGGTGTCCATGGCCCAACTATCTTCATCCGCTTCATCAATGATTTGCTTCCATCATAACTTCAGAAGTGGAGATGTTCAGCACCATTCGTGACTCCTCAGATACTGGAGCCTTCTATGTCCACATGCAGTAAGACCCGGGCAATATCTGACTAAGAGACAAGTGATATTTGCACCATGCTAGTTCCAAGCAATTGTCATCTTCATCAAGAGACAATCTAACCACTATCCCTTGACAGTCATTGGTATTGCCATCATTAAATCCCCTACTGTCAACATCCTGGGGGTTACCACTGAGCAGAAACTAAACTTGATAAGCAACATAAATATGGTGCAACAGTAGATCAGAGGCTAGGAATACTGCAATGAGTAACTCAGCTCCAGACTCCACAAAGCCTGCCCACCATTCACAAGGCACAAGTCAGGAGTGTGATGGAATACTCCCCACTTGCCTGGATGGATGCAGGCCCAACAACACTCAAGAAGCTTGACACCATCCAGGACAAAGCAACCCACTTGATAGGCACCACATCCACAAAAATCCACTCTCTCCACCACCGAAGCTCAGTAGCAGCAGTGTGTGCCTCTACAAAATGCACAACAGAAAGTCAACAAGGCTCCTCTGAAAGCAGTTTTCAAACATGCAGTGCCTAACACGCAGAACACGAGGGGACAGCACCACTTGCAGGTTCCCCCCCAAGTCACTCACTGTCCTGACTTGGAAATATATCGCTGCTCCCTCACTGTCGCTGGGTCACAATCCTGGTGATCCCTTCCTATTAGCACTCTGTCTGTCTTTACACCATGAGGAATGTAGCAGTTCAGGACAGCAGCTCACTTTCCCCAGGGCAATAAACCTTCAACCCATGAACAAATAATAAAAAAAATTAGCTTTGCAATATTTTTTGTTTGAAGTGTTTTGGATGCGAGATCTAGTCAGACGTTGAAATAAATACAGTTTCCTCCCAGAAGTATAGAAGTGATTCGATCACTGTGAGTTTAAAATGTGCGTGTTAATTGTATTTGTATTTTAAATACAGACTGTACTCTATCTCTTTACATTTCCATTGTATTTCTGGGTCATTTATGGAGGAATAACAGTCTGCAAGTGTTTTGTCATGCTCTTCAATACAGTCAAACTTATGCCACGGAATCTAAAGTGGCATCCCAAACATATGAATTAAGAAATTAGTTTCAAATCCCTTTTTGCTTCTAGTCTTCACTTTTGCTTCTGGTTCAAAATGTAAATAGTATGTTCCATGAGTACCAGTGTTGGAATTGCCATGCATGGGAGAGAAAAGCCACTGGGGAATATGAGACAGTGGAAAGAAAAGGACAGTCAGAACAACAGATGAAAAAGAAACGGAGAGCAAGAAAGGGGACCAACACAGGTGGAACGAGATGAAAGAGAGAGAGATAAAGCCCGATGCTGACAGAATGCAGAATGAGATACACACTGAAAAAAATCCAGCATAAGGGAGACAGTAAGGAATGTAAATAGCATTATTGTTACGTGTTGAAATCTTGGTTTTGTTTCCATATTAATAAGCAAGGACAGGCGAAGCAGCTTATGTAATGTTCTTCATGCAGACAAATGCAATTTTTCTATTTGAAAAATAGAAGGGAAAGCATGAACAGAAGAAGTTCAAATATGATGTGCTCGCATTGTTTTAGATTTTATTTTTGCTCATAATAAATTACATCAGTCAGATTGTAATTGAATATGTTAAGCGGAATATGTTATGGAAAATTCCAAACTTCTTTGAATTGCTCTCTCTCCTTTGTATCTGAACTCCAATGAGGATGCTCATGGTGAACAGAAAGCAGGGATGAGAGTTCACAAATAATGAATTCATGACCCAAAATGCACAGCCACTCAACGTGTTTTTTATTTCATTCATAGGACAAGAACATCATTGGCTAGGCCAGAGTTTATTTCCCTGTCCTTTATTGCCCAGAAGGCAGTTAAGAGTCAACCAGATTGCTGTGGGTCGAGAGTCACATGTAGGACAGACGGAGCAAGAATGGCATTAGTGGATATTAGGTAATCAGACTTTTTCTTCTCACCCTGATAATCAGCAATGGGTCCATGGTTATCATTAGAACCTTAATTGCAGACATTTTTTGAAAAAAAAATCAAATTCCACTATCTGACATAGTGGGATTTGAGCCCAGGTCCTCAGAACATCATCTGTGTCTGTGGATTAACGGCCCTTTTTATAACACGACTAGGCCATTGCTACCCTATTAAAAAGTAATTTAAAAATGATTGATGCTTTGCTGGCTGGCTCACACTTATGGCTAATCCCTACTTGCCCTTGAACTGACAGGCTTGCTACACCATTTCAGAGGCCACATTGCTGTGGGTCTGGATCAGATGTAGGCCAGATCAGGAGAGGGCAGCCGATTTCCTTCCCTGGAGAATATCAGTGAACAAGATAGGTTTACCCAACAATCAATATTAGTTTTCTGATTCCAGAGATTGTTTGAAAATTGAATTCAAATTCTTCCATGGTCCCCAGAATAAAAAGTTGGGATGTCATGTTGAGGTTGTACAGGATGTTATGAGGCCACATTGAGAGTACTGCATGCAGTCTGGTCATCCTGCTACACGAAGAGCATTATTAAACTGGAGATAGTTCAGAAAAGATTTACCTGGATGTTGCGGAAATGCAGGGCTTGAGATATAAAAATAGACAGGAAAGACTGAGAACTAATGAGGTTGAGGGGGGACATTACTGAGGTTTATAAAATTACGACATGCGAAGATAAGGTAAATGATAAGGCTCTTTTCCTTAGGGGGAGTTCAAAGGTGGGGACATATTTTTAAGGTGAGAGGAGAAACATTTAGAAAGGGCATGAGGGCAATTTTATTTACACAGAGAGCGATGAATGTGTGGAATGAACTGCCAGAGAAAGTGATGAGTGCAGGTGGCGCTACAGTGCTTAAGAGACACTTGGACAAACTCATGAACAGGAAACGTTTAGAGGGGTCTGGGCCAAATGCAGGCAGATGGGGCTAGTTTAGTTTGAGAACATGGTTAGCGTAGACTGTTTGGACCAAATGGTCTGTTTCCATGCTGTATGACTCAATTACTCAATAACATTGCCTAAGTTTCTGGATTAATAGTCTAGCAAAATTAGCATTAGGTCTGCTAAGTGAAGAAGGGCCTAGGCGCGAAATGTCAAGTTTCCTGCTCCTTTGATGCTGCTTCACCTGCTGTGTTCATCCAGCCCTACACCTTGTTATCTTAGATTCTCCAGCATCTGCAGTTCCTACTGTCTCTTACCATTAGGTCATTGACTCCTTGTGTTTGTTCCAATTTGTAGTTGAGCATTGTGTGAAGTGGTGCTATCTTTAGTACTGACAAACAAAAATACTTAAACACAAAAGATGCAGTTTAATGTCACTGTCAACCACTTTGAATAAAGCTGGCTTGTTAACAGTCAAAACAGCAGTCCAAAAATTGATAACAGCTGCAATGTATTCAGCAAAAAGTCCTCAAGTATGCAATTTGGGTTCTAATGGCACAGAGGTACAATCCCTGCCTCTGGTCTGAGTTCAAGTCCCACCTGCTTCAGAGGTGTGTAATAGTGTCTCTGAAGAATGCAGGTTCATAGTTCCTTGAAAGTGGAGTTACAGGCAAACAGGATAGTAAAGAAGGTTTTGGTGCGCTTGCCTTTATTGGTGAGTGCATTGAGTTGAGAGGTCGTGTTGTGGCTGTACAAGATATTGGCTAGCCCATTTTTGGAATACTATGTTCAGTTCTGGTCTCCCTGTCATAGGAAGGATGTTGTGAAAGGGTTCAGGAAAGATTTACGTGGATGTTGCCAGGGTTGGAGGATTTGAGCTACACAGAGAGGCTGAATAGGCTGGGGTTATTTTCCCTGGTGTGTTGGAGGCTGGGGGTGGGTGACCTTATAGAGGGTATTGAAATAATGAGGGGTGTGGATAGGGTGAATAGTCAAGGTCTTTCCTCAGTGTAAGGAAGTCCTAAACTAGAGAGCATAGGTTTAAGGTGAGAGGGGAAGGATTTAAAATGTAATGGGCAACTTTTTCACACAGAGAGTGCTGTGTGTATGGAATGAGCTACCAGTGGAGGTGGCAGATGTTGGTACAGTTACAACATTTAAAAGACATCTAGACGGCTATATGGATAGGAATTGTTTAGAGGAATATGGGCCAAATGCTGGTATATGGGACTCGACTTATGTCGGATATCTCGTCGGGATGGATGAGTTGGACCAAAGGATCTGTTTCCATACTGTACAGCTCTATGGCCCTATGACTCTATGAACATTTGCTGGGTCTCTGAATTAATAGTCTAGTGATAATAGCATTAGGCTATCACCTCGCCTTTGGTGTGTGTGTGTGTGTGTGTGTGTGTGTGTGTGGGGATGGAGAGTATTTTAAAACAGAGTTAATTTAGTTCCTGCTCATGATACATTTAGGATCCAAGGGAATACTCTTCTGGCCTAGGGTAGCTAGGATATGGGCAGCTGAAGAAACAAGAGATAAATGAAAACCCCTAATTGTGGCACATTTGTGTTTCGGAAGGGTAATTCTGTTTGGCGATTCAGAACACTTGGAATTTGAGTGAGAGAGAAAAGGATAAAATCTTGCTATCATATAAGGTATTCACAATATGAGGGGAATCCCAACATGATTTTGCAAAGTGTAGTAACTGTTGTTACGTGGAAAACACAATATCCTGTTTGTACACTGTGAATTCCTGTATACAGCAATGTCATGCTGACTGAATGATAAATATTAACCAATACAATATGGCCATCCTCAAAATAGCATGTAACTAAGAGGGCATGGGGTATCGATTTAAGTAATGCATATAAGCCAAAGACTCATCGAGATTTACAGCACAGAAAATAGCCCTTTGGCCCATTGTATCTGTGCTGGTCAAAAAAGCCCCCTAACTATTCTAATGCCATTTTTCTAACACTTGATCCACACCCTTGTATGCCTTGGCATGACAATGTTATTTTTCAATGTTATGAGGGTTTCTGCTGTCCCTTCACTGCTTTACCACCTCCTTATCCCCAGACACTTTCCCCTAACCCTGTTGTCAGCATGAATATCACCTTTTCCCAGCCACCGCCTGTTCTGAAGAATGGTCACTGGACTCAAAATGTTCACTCTGCTTTCTGTCCACAAATGCTGCCAGACCAGCTGAGTTTCTCCTGTAATATCTGTTTGAGTTTGTTAAAGAGAAAGTCGTGACAGGCATTCTGGAAATTGTCCATAGCTTTGACAGAGTGGCTAAGAATGGACTGTTACTAAGGACATAAGGCCAGCATCCGAAGGACACAGGTACAAGACCATGAGATAAAAGAACATGTGGAGAAAACTAAGCTTTTCTGTTGCATATATGGCAATTATGATTAGGAAGGCACTGCATTAAATACAGCGAAAGAGGTTCAGTAATAATATTCTAAAGGAAATTTGATAAACACTTGAAAAGGAATGTTTTGGAAGGCAATTGGGTTAGTAAATTTGCAGACAACACTAAGTTCAGTGGAGTTGTGGATAGTGACGAAGGATACTGTAGGTTGCAGAGACACATAGATAAGCTGCAGAGCTGGGCTGAGAGGTGGCAAATGGAGTTTAATGCAGACAAGTGTGAGGTGATGCACTTTGGTAGGAGTAACCAGAAGTCAAAGTACAAAGCTAATGGTAAGATTCTTAGCAGTGTAGATGAGCAGAGAGATCTCAGTGTCCATGTACACAGATCCTTGAAAGTTGCCACCCAGGTTGACAGGGCTGTTAAGAAGGCATACAGTGTTTTAGCTTTTATTAATAGAGGGACCGAGTTCCAGAACCAAGAGGTTATGGTGAAGCTGTACAAAACTCTGGTGCAGCCGCACTTGGAGTATTGCGTACAGTTCTGGTCACCGCATTATAAGAAGGATGTGGAAGCTTTGGAAAGGGTGCAGAGGAGATTTACTAGGATGTTGCCTGGTATGGAGGGAAGGTCTTACGAGGAAAGGCTGAGGGACTAGAGGCTGTTTTCATTAGAGAGAAGAAGGTTGAGAGGTGACTTAATTGAAACATATAAAATAATCAGAGGGTTAGATAGGGTGGATAGGGAGAGCCTTTTTCCGAGGATGGTGACGGCGAGTACAAGGGGGCATAGCTTTAAATTGAGGGGTGAAAGATATAGGACAGATGTCAGAGATAGTTTCTTTACTCAGAGAGTAGTAAGGGAATGGAACGCTTTGCCTGCAACGGTAGTAGATTCGCCAATTTTAGGTACATTTAAGTTGTCATTGGACAAGCATATGGACGTACATGGAATAGTGTAAGTTAGATGGGCTTCAGATCGGTATGACAGGTCGGCGCAACATCGAGGGCCGAAGGCCCTGTACTGTGCTGTAATGTTCTATGTTCTATGAGAAAGAGACTAGACCTAATTAGTTAGAGACGGCAACAACTGCTGATGCTGGAGTCAGAGACAACACAGTGTGGAGCTGGAGGAACACAGCAGGCCAGGCAGCATCAGAGGGACTGGAAAGTTGACGTTTTGTGTAAGGACCCTTTTTCAGAAATATTCAATTCTTCAAAAGTTTCTGATGGAGGGTCCCGACCTGAAACATCATCTTTGCTGCTCCTTTGATGCTGCCTGGCCCGCTGTGTTCCTCCAGCTCCACACTGTGTTACCCCTAACTGGTTAACTCTTTCATTGATTGGCTTTCTGTATTGGACAGTACAAAGTTAAATAATGAATTATGGAAAGAACAACTGTGAAGTGATGCCTTTAAACTAACTCATGGTGACAGTTGTTCCTTGTATTGAAATCAACAAATGGTGGAGATCACAGCAGATCAGGTAGCTTCCATGGAGAGAGAGCGAGAGAGAGAGAAAGAGAGAGAGAGAGAAAGAGAGAGAGAGAGAGAGAGCAAGCTAACGTTTTGAGTCTAGATGACTCTACGTTTGACCTACCACAAAATGTGGATGGTCAGTATTTTCTTTTTAATTCATTCATGGAGTGTGCGTGTTAATGGTAGGTGTTTTTTTTCCCTGGGATCGGGTATTTCAAGACTAGGGGGGCATATTTTTAAGGAGAAGGTGAGAGTGTATTCATTGCCCACTCCTCATTCTAAAACTTCAGAGCCAACCACATTGCTGGGGGTCACATGTAGGCCAGACCAGGTAAGGATGGCAGTTTCCTTCCCTAAAGGGAATCAGAGAACCAGATGGGCTTTTCCTGGCACCCAAAAATGACTTCATGGTCATCATTAGACTTTTAATTTCAGGTATTTATTGAATTCATATTCCACCATCTGTCATGGCAGGATTCAAACCTGGGTCCCCAGGACATCACCAGGACTAATAGCCCAGCAATAATGCCACTAGGCCGTCACTTCCCCACTTCAAAATTGCAGGATGTAAGATTGCAGAATCCTGTAGCCAAGGCTCTAAAGTAAATGAAAATAAAAATGCAGCAAATTTATGGCAGGTTCATATTCACCTGAGGAAGAGGGAGCCTGATTTTTAAACCTGAACCGTATAGATTTACAGTCACAGATCCTTTCCTACCCAGAACAATCTGTGAGCCAAAAGCATTTTCAATCTTATTTCAAATTGACCACATTTCCTGTTGGTATGTGCTCAGCCTACATCCCAATTCCATTAATACTTATCAGTGAGGCAGAGCCTGAGGTTTGCCCATTTGGTAATAGATCACAGTTGGCTAATTTAGACAATGAAGGAATGATTGTTTCTAAGTGGATCTGTGCTGATTACAACCAGGGAAATGTGACATCAAATATCATCACCCTCTCCATGACCCTTACCTCAACAGTCCTTCCCATGAACAGCTACTGGCTTGCTATGAATGTAATATTTGAAGGCAGAGCGGTTTATTTCAATAAGACTTTGAACACTGTGCAGAAGGTTTCAGATTGAAAAATCTTTGCCTTCTCCGTCACCCACTTCAGCTCACATTTTACTTTCAAAATCCCTGAAACACCCACTCCAGGTTACCTTGGTCTCACTGAAATGAATAAGGAAAGGGTAAATATTGTCTGGAGAGACTTTGAAATGCTTTCAGCTTTTCAGTGGGAAAGGTCAGCAAGACGTAACAGCTGAGAATGAACCATTGTTGGGAAGTTGTGACATCCTCTCATATGCAGAGTTACAGAAGCACCGGCGCCTTACAGCAGGCCACAAGCTACTTTTCGCACAAAATCAATTCTTTGAAAGGTCTCAATCTTCTATGGGCAAGAAGCCACCCGTCGTTTTGTAGATTTTGTAATCTGCAGAATTATTTACTTATATCGCCCAGAATAAGCCTCTATCCTTGTGAAGTAATTGGTTCATTGCATTTTTCTCAGTATAGAGGTGATAAGGATTTGGATGTAATTATAACTGTTCTTTGATTGTAATAAGGTGGTGGACATCAAAGCATAGATTGTGCAGGGGGTAGGACAGATAAGGGCAGATTGCCTGTCACCCCATCAAACCTTGACAAAAAGAGTGTTTAATAAAAATATGCTCCTCTTTGTTACTTCTTTAGAATTAATTCACAGGATGAGGGCCTTGCTGGCCAGGCAGCATTTCTTGTCCATCCCAGAGAATCAGCCACATTGCTGCGGGTCTGGAGTCACATGGAGGCCAGACCAGGTAAGGGTTGGCAGCTTCTTTCCCTAAAGGACATTAGGTGAATGCGATGGGATTTTCAAACAATCAACAATGGCCATCATCAGACGCTAAATTCCAGATTTTTTCTGAATACTAATTCCACCATCTGCTTTGGTAGCATTCAAACTTGGATCCCCAGGACACTACCTGGGTTTCTGGATGAACAGTGCAGCAATAATACCATTAGGCTGGAACATCCCACATGCAGAATGATCTGAGTCCACATAGTATTGCATAATTCAAAATGGTCCTCAATGTTATCCTCTCCCTGTCCTATACCACAAATCACATAAATTCTGTATTTGTGTTAGTACCGGAATATTCAGGAACTGAACATGTGAAAGCCAACACTTGATCATTTTACTCATCAGCAAAAGGATGATATATTAATATCTATTAATGGATAGAAAGTAGAGAGAGAGAAATGGAGCATTTTCAAGTTGGCAGACTGAGGCTACTGGAGCTTCTCAAGAATCAATAACGGACTAAGAGCTATTGGACACCCATCTTGCTAACTTAGATGTAGAGACAGAGAGTAATGTACCTAAAACACAAAAGAAATGTGGATGTTGGAAATCAAAAACAGAAATGGAAATTGCTGTAAAGGGTCAGCATGTCTGGCAGCCTGTGTGGAGAGAAATCAGAGTTAATGTTTCGCGTTGAATGATCCTTCCTCAGAACAGTAGCGTATCTAAGTTTGCTGGTGATATAAGCCTTGCCAAGAATGTAAGTTTTGAGGAGGATACAAAGAGTATTGCAAAGGAATATTGAGCAGATATGAGTGGGCAATAAAATAGCAGTTGGAGTATAAAGTGGGGAAATGTGAGGTTCCTCTTTTTGATGTTTATAATGAAAAAAAGGAGGCTTTTTGGTTAAAGAAAAGTATAAACCTTGTAAAAGTTGATGTTCAGAGAGATTTGGGTGCATTTGTACAAGGAGCACAGAGTTAGGGTGAGGTGCAGCAAGCAATTAGGAAAACTAATGGCAGATTGGCTTTTATTGCATTAGAAGGATATCAAAATCTATTGGAAATTACGTGAGGTTTTGGTGAGATCATGTCTGAACTATTGTGCACAATTTTAGTCTCAGTATTTAAGGAAGGATATGTTTGCATTGGAGGTAAGGCACAAGGAAGGTCCAAATGATTCATGCCTGAGATAAGAAGGTTATCCTATCTGGAGGAGCAGAATAAATTAAGTGCATAATCTTTGGACTTTAGAAAGATGAATGGTGACCTCATTGAAACATGCAAATTCTGAAAAAGCTTGACAGGTTTCTTCCTCTGGCTGGGGAGTTTAGAATAAGGGGCATTATCGAGGCTTAAAAGGTAACCATTTAGTTCTGAAGTGAGAATATATTCTTTCATTGAAAAGATTATGAATCAGTGATATTCTTTATCCAAGATGGGCGTTGGTGTGCCATCATGGAATAATTTTATGGTTGAGATGGACAGATTATTTTGATCTTTCAGGGACTTTTGTTTGATTCATTTGTGGAATGTTTTTTCTCACTGGCTAGGTTAACATTTATTGCCCATCCTGAATTGCCCTGGAGAAGACGGTATTGAACTGCATCTTTGAAACACTACAGTCTTTTGGAAAGAAGTTCAGAAATTTTCACTTGGAAGGTGTTTTTTGTTTCCAAATTAGGATGCTCCCATTTATCTGCTGCCTTTGTTTTTCTAGGTGTTGGAGATTGTAGGTTTTGATGGTGCTTTGGCTCAGATGATTTGTTGTGGTGTAATTAGTAGATGGAGCATCAGTGGTGAAAGGAATGAAATTGAAGATGATGAATAAGGTGACAGTACATCAGGCTGCTTTGTCCTGGATGGTGTTATTTGAGCTGCACTCATCCAGGCAAGTGGGGGAGTATCATAGAATCCCTACAGTATGTAAACAGGCCATTCACCCATTCCAACACTCCAGAAAGAATCCCACCTGGATCTGCCCCATCCCTGTACTTCCTATGGCTAATCCACCTAGCCGGCGCATCCCTGGACACTTTGAGCAATTATGGCATTGCCAATCTACCCCGCACATCTTTGAACTACAGACACAGAGATAATGTGAAAACTCCACACAGATAGTTGCCCAAGGGTAGAATTGGATATGGGTCCCTGACGCTATAAGGTACTAGTGCTAACCATTGAGGCACCATATGAAATATTCTATCACTCTCTTGACTTGTGTTTTGTAGGTCATGGACAGGCTTTTCTGTCATATGTTTAGACCATAAGACATAGGAGTGGAAGTAAGGCCATTCAGCCCACCGAGTCCACTCTGCCATTTAATCACGGCTGACGGGCATTTCAACTCCACTACTCTGCACTTTCTCCGTAGCCCTTAATTCGTTATAAGATCAAGAACTTATCAATCTCTGCCTTGAAGGCATTTAACGTCCCAGCTTCCACTGCACTCCGTGGCAATGGATTCCATAGGCCCACCACTCTCTGGCTGAAGAAATGTTTCTTCATTTCCATTCTAAATTGGCCCCCTCTAATTCTACGGCTGTGCCCACACGTCCTAGTCTCCCCGCCTAATGGAAACAACTTCCTAGCGTCCACCCTTTCTAAGCCATACATTATCTTGTAAGTTTCTATTAGATCTCCCCTCAAACTTTTGATCGTCATGAGATGAGTTACTATTTCTAGACAGAAATAGCACAGCTATTTCTAGACCACAAGTACTATTGCCAGTATATTGTTGGGGCCATAGCCTTTAGCCAGCATCTTCAGCTATTTCCTGATGTCATATGGAATAAATTAAATTGGTTTAAGACTAGCATCTGTTTCACTCTGACTCCTCAGGAAGAGGCTGAGATGCGTCATCCATTCAGCATTCTGGCTAAAGGTGGTTGTAAATGTTTCAGCCTTGGCTTTGTTACTGTGCTGTCGGCTCCCCCATCATCGAGGGTGGGGATATTTGCGAAGCCACATATTCATGGATTGTTTAATTGCCCACCACCATTTACAACCGGATTTGACAAGCTTACAGCGTTTAGATCTGTTGCTTTGATTGTAGAGTAATTCCATTCTGTTCATCACTTTCTGTTTCCACAGTTTAGATTAGATGCCCTACAGTGTGGAAACAGGCCCTTCAGCCCAACAAGTCCACACGACCCCTTGAAGCATGCCACCCACCCCCATCCCCCCTATAACCCACACACCCCTGAACACTACTGGCAATTCAGCATGGCCAATCCACCTAGCATGCATATCTTTCGGCTGTGGGAGGAAACCGGAGCACCCGGAGGAAACCCATGCAGACACGGGGAGAATGTGCAGACTCCACACAGACAGTCACCCGAGGCTGGAATCGAACCCGGGTCCCTGGCACTGTGAGGCTGCAGTGCTAACCACTGAGCCACCGTGCTGCCCCAAGCGAGTACTTTAGCAAGTGCTCCTGTGTTGTAGCTTCGCCAGGTTGACATCTCACTGTTAGATATGCCTCATTGCTGCTCCAAGCATAGTCTTAGTATTACAACAGTCATTCAAAAACAGCTGTAGTCAACAATGAGTAAAATAGGGCAACAAAATAAGTCCAAGAAGATCAATGTTCTAACAAATATGTTCAAGAAAATGATCCCCTATCATCGATCAGTCAATGGATCAACCTTTAACCATGTTCCAACTAGAAAGAAAATCAAAATATCAGACTATTTGTTAGATAAGAGAATTGGCAAATATGGAATGCGCAATTCCAAATCTATAATTCTGAGGAAAGGTCACCGGACCCGAAACATTAACTCAGATTTTTTCTTCACTGATGCTGCCAGGCCCGTTGAGTGGGCCTAGGCCTGAAACGTCAGCTTTTGTGCTCCTGAGATGCTGCTTGGCCTGCTGTGTTCATCCAGCTTCACACTGTGTTATCTCAGATTCTCCAGCATCTGCAGTTCCTACTCTCTCTTATCCAGCAACTTCTGTTTTTGTTGCTAATCTGCAGAATTCACTGCCGCAGTATGCTGTGAGTGCTGAAATATTGAATTAATTAGAGGAAGAGAAAGACAGATTTTCATCAGCAACAGGTTGAAGGGTTATGAAGAGTGGGCAATAGACACTAGAAAATAGGTGCAGGAGTTGGCCATTCGGCCCTTCAAACCAGCACCACCGTTCATTATGACCATGGCTGATCATCCACAATCAGTATCCTGTTCCTGCCTTATCCCCATAACCCTTGATTCTACTATCTTTAAGAGCTCTATCTATCTCTTTCTTGAAAGTATCCAGAGAGTTGGCCTTCACTGCCTTCTGGGGCAGAGCATTCCATATATCCACCACTCTCTGGGTGAAGAAGTTTTTCCTCAACTCTGTTCGAAATGGCCTACCCCTTATTTTTAAACTGTGTCCTCTGGTTCTGGACTCACCCATCAGCAGAAACATGCTTCCTGCCTCCAGAGTGTCCAATCCCTTAATAATCTTATATGTCTCAATCAGATCCCCTCTCATCCTTCTAAACTCAAGGATATACAAGCCCAGTTGCTCCAATTTTTCAACATATGATAGTCCCGCCATTCTGGGAATTGACCTCGTGAACCAACGCTGCACTCTCTCAATAGCAAGAATATTCTTCCTCAAATTGGGAGACCTAAACTGCACACAATACTCCAGGTACGGTCTCACCAGGGCCCTGTACAGCTGCAGAAGGACCTCTTTGCTCCTATACTCAATTCCTCTTGTAATGAAGGCCAGCATGCCATTAGCTTTCTTCACTGCCTGCTGTACCTGCATGCTTGCTTTCATTGACTGATGTACAAGAACACCTAGATCTCGTTGTACTTCCCCTTTACCTAACTTGACTCCATTGAGATAGTAATCTGCCTTCCTGTTCTTGCCACCAAAGTGGATAACCACACATTTATCCAAATTAAACTGCATCTGCCATGCATCCGTCCACTCACCTAGCCTGTCCAAGTCACCCTGTATTCTAATAACATCCTCCTCACATTTCACACTGCCACCCAGCTTTGTGTCATTGGAAAATTTACCAATATTACTTTTAATGCCTTCGTCTATATCATTAATACATATCGTAAACAGCTGCGGTCCCAGCACCGAACCTTGTGGAACCCCACTGGTCACTGCCTGCCATTCCAAAGGTACCCGTTTATCACTACTTTTTGCTTCCTGTCAGCCAGCCAATTTCAATCCATGTCAGTATTTTGCCCCCAATACCATGTGCCCTAATTTTGCTCACTAATCTCCTATGCGGGACTTTATCAAAGGCTTTCTGAAAGTCCGGGTACACTTCATCCACTGGCTCTCCCTTATCCATCTTCATAGTTACATCCTCAAAAAATTCCAGAAGATTAGTCAAGCACGATTTCCCCTTCATAAATCCATGCTGACTCTGACCTATTCTGTTACTGCTATCCAAATGAGTCATAATTTCATCTTTTATAATTGACTCCAGCATCTTTCCCACCACTGATGTCAGGCTAACCGGTCTGTAATTCCCTGTTTTCTCTCTCCCTCCTTTCTTGAAAGGGGGACAACATTAACCACCCTCGAATCCGCAGGAACTGATCCTGAATCTATAGAACACTGGAAAATAATTACCAACGCGTCCATGATTTCTAGAGCCACGTCCTTAAGTACCCTGGGATGCAGACCATCAGGTCCCAGGGACTTATCAGCCTTCAGACCTAATGGTCTATCCAACACCATTTCCTGTCTAATATAAATACCCTTCAGTTCGTCCATTACCCTCGGTCCTTCAGCCACTACTGCATCTGGGAGATTGCTTGTGTCTTCCCTCGTGAAGACAGATCCAAAGTACCTATTCAACTCTTCTGCCAGTTCCTTGTTCCCCATAATAAATTCACCTGTTTCTGTCTTCAAGGGCCCAATTTTAGTCTTAACCATCTTTTTTCTTTTCACATACCTAAAAAAGCTTTTACTATCCTCCTTTATATTTTTGGCCAGTTTTCCTTCATAGCTCATCTTTTCTCTGTGTATTGCCTTTTTAGTTACCCGCTGTTGCTCTTCAAAAGCTTCCCAGTCCTCCGGCTTCCCACTCATCTTTGCTATGTTATACTTCTTCTCTTTTATTTTTATACAGTCCTTAACTTCCTTCGCCAGCCACGGCCGCCCCTGCCTCCCTTTAGGATCTTTCTTCCTCTTTGGTATGAACTGATCCTACACCTTCTGCATTATATCCAGAAATACCTGCCATTGTTGTTCCACTGCCATCCCTGCTACGGTACTGTACCACTGAACTTTGGCCAGCTCCTCCCTCATAGCTCCATAGTTCCCTTTATTCAACTGCAATGCTGACACTTCCGATTCTCCCTTCTCCGTCTCAAACTGCAGATTAAAACTTATCATATTATGGTCACTACCTCCTAATGGCTCCTTTACTTTGAGGTCCCTGATCAAATCCGGTTCATTGCACAACACCAGATCCAGAGTTGCCTTCTCCCTGGTAGTCTCCAGTACCAGCTGTTCTAAGAATCCATCTTGTAGGCACTCCACAAACTCCCTTTCTTGGGGTCCAGTGCCATCCTGATTCTCCCAGTCTACCCGCATGTTGAAATCCCCCATTGCAACTGTAGTGATACCTTTGTGACAGGCCAGTTTTAACTCCTGATTCAACCTGCACCCTACCTCCTGACTACTGTTTGGGGACCTGTAGATAATTCCCATTAGGGTCTTTCTACTCTTAGAATTTCTCAGCTCTATCCATACTGACTCTACATCTCCTGACTCTATGTCCCCCCTCGCAAGGGACTGAATATCATTCCTCATCAACAGGGCCACCCCACCCCCTCTGCCCATCAGTCTGTCCTTTCGATAGCACGTATAGCCTTGAATATTCATTTCCCAGGCCCTGTCCAGTTGAAGCCACGTCTCAGTTATCCCCACAATAGCGTACCTGTCAATTTCCAACTGCGTCTCAAGCTCATCCACCTTATTTCTTATGCTTCGTGCATTCGTATATAATATTTTCAATTTGTTTCTCCCCTCACCCTTCTTATCACTCCCTATTTCACATGGCCATACTGTACAATCCCTTCTTGAGTTTTCTGCTCTGTTGATTCTGTTGTCCTTCTTAACCTCTCTTATTCTCACTTTTCCTTTAACTTCATTCTTAAATTTCCAGTTTGTCCCCTTCCCCCCATTACTTAGTTGAAACACACCTGTGTTGCAGTGGCAAACCTGCCTGCCAGAAAGCTGGTCCCCCACCTATTAAGATGTAACCCATCCCTCTTGTACAATTTATTCTTACCCCAAAACATACCCCAGAGATCCAAGAACTTAAACCTTTGCTTCCGACACCAGTACCTCAGCCACACGTTCAAGTCCATTTTCTCCCTGTTCCTGCCCTCTCCAGCCCGAGGAACTGGAAGCAAACCAGAGATAACCACCCTGGAAGTCTTGCTTTTCAGTTTTCTTCCAGAAAGATGTGTTGAGGCTGAGATGAGATCAAACATGATTACATTAAGCAGTGGGGATGAATTGCCTACTCCTGCTTCTAGTTTTTTAAGTTGTTATGTTCTAAAGATTTCAAGCAGCTTTAGCATTGGAATGTAAATCAAATGCAGAACAGCTTAACATTCTGACATCTGGGAAGATCATCAGATCATGTATTATATAGACAACAAATCAACAAGAAACAAATTGCATTTGATAACCTTATGACAGCATTTGATCAATTCTTTACCTCAAGGACAAGTGAGACACTGGTGAGATCAGACTTCAGTAGCAGGCACTGGCTTCCAGGACAGCGTGCAAATAGTTCAATAATGAAACTGTCTGAACTATCCGAACTGTGCTACAATTGACACTTCAAACAAGAGCTCATTTGTCACAGAATTATCTTCAGCCTCTAAGCTCAGTCACTGAACTTCTTCAATCACAAAAGATCTAACTCTAGAATGAACAGCCTGAATAGAAATTTATACATCAACTAGAAAATTGTTCAGGAGGTATTATACAGCAAGAGTTCAGTTGAAGGCAGAACAAATATATAAAGCACGATAAATCCTCTGACCAGAGGAGACAGATTTCTCAAAATATGGGATGTGGCAACTTCAATGTAAATTTCTAATCAGTCTAATTCTACACCTGCCCCATCTCGCCACCAGTGTTGCCCCAAAATACTGCATCAGCCAACCATCGCCATCCTGCCTTACAACCACTCATTCTAAAAAAAGGTTATTTTTTGAAGATGTATTACAATCTGAAGAACATACCAAGCAAAAAATACAAATTGTCCTCAGCTGAACTTGTCTATTTTTGACAAAGGCATAAAAACTGTGGATGCCATAAGTGAGGCACAAAAACAGAAATTGCTAGAAAATCTCAGCAGGTCTGAAAACATCTGTGGAGAGAAATCAGAGTTAACATTTCGGGTCCAGTGACAGGTGAGGTCCAGAACAGGTGAGGAAGCATTTTGAGGAAGGGTCACTGGATCAAAATGTTACCTCCGATTTCTCTTCACAGATGCTGTCAGACCTATTGAGTTTTTCCAGCAATTTCTGTTTTGTATATTCTTACCTAGGAAGCGAACATCAACAAACATGTCAATACTACAAGGGACAGGTGTCTGTACATGATCAGTAGCTTCAGATTAATCTATATGACTGTTCCATGGGAACATTTTCAGAGACACCTGATGAAGATTTAACAGAATTCATTAGTGTAAATGGTTATCCAATCAAATAGATTCATAGGGCTGTACAGCACGGAAATAGACCCTTTGGTCCAACTTGTACATGCTGACCAGATATCATAAATTAATCTAGTCCCATTTCCCAGCATTTGGCCCATATCCCTCTAACCCCTTCCTATTCATAGACCCATCCAGATTCCTTTTAAATGTTGTAATCATACCAGTCCCCACCACTTCATCTGGCAGCTCATTCCGTACACACACCATCCTCTGCATGAAAAAGTTGTCCAGAGGCCAACTTTGAAAACTTTCCCCTCTCGCCTTAACCTTATGTCCCCTAGTTTTGGGCTCCCCCACCATGGGGAAAATATCTTGGCTATTCATCCCATGTATGTCCCTAGTGATTTTATAAACTGCTATAAAGTCACTTCTCAACTTCTAACGCTTCAGGGAGAATAGCCCCAGTCTGTTCAGCCTCTCCCTATAGCTCAAACACCCCAACCCTGGGGCTGCCTGACTTGCTATGCTTTTCCAGCTCAACATTTATTGACTCCAACATCATTGTTAATCTTTTTTGAACGCTTTCAAGTTTCACAAATCCTTCCTATAACAGGGAAACCAGAATTGAATGCAGTACTCCAAAATGCTGGGTCTTTAAAATTAAACTCTTATATGGGATCACATTTCTAAGTATGAGAGTTTGTATCTTGGACATGGTTACGTTTTGAAACTTCTATAAAATCACTGGACTAGTAATACAGAAGGTCAAGCTAATGCCCTTAGGACACAGGGTCTAACTGCACGGCAGCAGGTGGAATTTCAATTCAATTCATAAAATCTGACATCGAAGAAGCTATTCTCAGCAATGGTGAATATAAAACCCATCCAGTTCATTACTGTCCTTTAGGGAAGGAAATCTGCCATCCTTAGCTGGTCTGGCAGACATGTAACTCCAAATTCTAGTTAAGTGGTTTACTTCAAATAATCTCTGAAATAGCCTGGCAAGCCAATCAGTACAAGGACAGTTAGAGATGAGCAACAAATATTGGCTCTGCCAGCAATGCCCACATTATATTAAAGAACAAAAACAGGAAAAAAAAGCAACCTGATCGCAGCAGACATATTTAGCCAACTGATTAAAGTGGAAGACTAAAATTTATTTGCACAATCTTATCAAGTATGTCTTGTAAGAATGTCTTGCATGATATTAAATTGAGTTTGGTTGTCTGGCTAGGTCTGGTATCACTACTTGTGCTAAACAGTTAGAAGAAAATACATTAACTTCTAAATCAGCGTTATTTTTTCTGAATTCTGTATTTAAAACCTGGCTGGAAATTTCAGAAATGCATGCATATTTTACGCAACAATGGAGGAGTTTCATGCAAAGTCACTGGGAACTAAACAACTGTATAAACTTACATTCATATCGAACATTCCACATATTGAGAAATCTGAAATCTGATTTACTAACAAAGAGCAATCATTACTCATGTTTGGAAGCGTGACAGTCAGTTAGTACACAACGCCCCATGAATGGCAATGTGGTAGATGACCAGATAATGTATTTTATTTATTTTCATTATTTTTGTGGTTGGGAAATGGGGTGAAGAGTTAAAATGTCGGTAACGACGGCATTTTCAGTGGAGACAACATCACAGCACTACTAGAGTTAACAGACTGTATACAACAGGGTCCTGAAGCAGGACTTGCATTCACAACCTCACAACTCAAAGTGAGAGTGACAGCAACGTGCCAAGGATAACACCTCACACTCCACTAGGCCGAGGAGAAAATAAATTGTTTACCCTTGTAAATGTGAAAGTGTGAAATGTTGTCTCAAAAAAACAGCAATTCAAAATCATGACTTAAAGAGGAGATATTTTGAGTTGGTGTATAGATGAGCAGTTGGAATTCAGAATCCCTACAGTGTGGAAACAGGACCTTTGGCCCAACAAGACCACACTGACTCTCAGAGCATCCCATCCAGACCCATCTCCCTATTACGAACCTAATCTACACATCCCTGAACACCATGTGCAATTTAGCATGGCCAATCCAACTAGCCGGCACATCTTTGGAGTATGAGAGGAAACTGAAGCACCTGGAGGAAACCCACGCAGACACAGGGAGAACGTGCAAACTCCACACAGTCACCCAAGGCTGGAATTTAATGTGGGTCCCTGGTGCTGTGAGGCTGCAGTGCTAACCACCAAGCCACGGTGCTGCCCCCCCCTTCCGCAGCTCTCCTCCTTCTGAGTTTAGGATGCCCTCAAGAACAATTGAATTTAAGCTAGAAACTCAAATAAAGGTAAAAGACTGCTAATGCTGGAAATCTGAAGTATAGACAGAAATTGCTCGTGAAACTCAACGGGTCTGGCAACATCTGTGGAGAAAAAACAGAATTAATGTTTCCAGTCTAGCATGGCTCTTCTTCAGAACTGGAAGATGTTGGGAAATGTTTTAATTCACATATTTTCAGCAGTGGGGGAGGAGAAGGAATGGGGCAGATATGGAAAGGTCGAGCGTAAAAGAAAAAGTGTTATCAATAGTGCTGAAAGAGAAAAGAGATGCAAAATGGGTGTAAATTTAGGAGTGAAAGAGAGAGGATGGGTATACCTACCAAGAGCAAAGGAGACAGCACATGAGACTTCCCTATGGTAACTACACATGCAATCACAGAAAGTGCCCATTCATCTCCTTCTTCTTCACTGTCTTGGGGGTTGGGTGGATGGCAGGTTTCTGATGCAGAGTGATGCCCGCAGGGTGAATTCAATTTCTGCCATTTGCTTCATCATGAAAGATTGTCCTTCCCTGAGGTGTGGTGACCCTCAGCTTAAACCACTACTGATCATCTCTCTTAAAAGAGAGCAGCTGTACAGTTCAGTAGGGCTATGATAACATTACCTCACTGCCCAAGACCCCAAAGACACACCTTCCGGGTGAAGCAGCATTTTATTTGTAAGTTTTTCAATGTATCCCACTAAATCCACTACTAACTATGTGGCTCACTTAACACTGGGAGAGCAAACATAGACTGGGCGACTGCTGTGGGATCACTCCTGCTCTGTCCATCAAAATGACCCTTACATCCCAGTTCCTTATCATTTGATAACCTTTGGTTGGAAGAAAATCAAGAGACAATATAAGGGGAGGCGTCAGTCTGCTGGCTATGTCTCTAGGCTAGTAAAGCAGAATCTCAGGTTAATGGTCTGACGACATGTGTTCAAGTTCCACAGTGGCAGGTGGTGAATTTGAATTCAATAAATAGCTATTCTAACAATCGCCGCGAAATTGCTATGGATGGTTGCGAAATCTCACCTGGCTCGCAAAGCCCTTTCAGGAAAGCATTCTGCCATCCTTACCTACGTATGATTCCAGACCACAGAAATATGGTTGACTCTCAAAACTTCACTCTCGGTAATTAGGGATGGGTAGTAAGTGTTACTTCAGTCAGTGATAATCACATCCCCTGAACATTTTTTTCATATAAAGGACACTTTGAGGGGCACATAACTCTATAAAGAAGTTTAGATTTTCTAAGTCTTTTAATAATCTACAGAGTTCTATCCAAACACCCCTGGTCTGGAAATTTCACAAACTACACTACCTCTCTGAGTTAACTTATTGCTTAATTGCTATAAACAATTTCTTTTTCCAGTAGAGATTACATTTGGTTTTTAACCATATTCAGTTCTCCTTCAGACAATACCAAATAAATTTGTTCATCCTAGATTTTGCCAAATCTAAAGGCTAATTATTTCATATCTCTTGTTACAAACCCCCACAATATAAATGAGCTTCCATTAATAGTGCAGGAGGCTTACAGTCACCTGCCCCTGACATATACTGGGTTTAAATTATGGTTCCTGAAAGACTGATAGTTAATTCATACAGCCAATTACAAAAATAACTACCACTAGTTTAAAATCCAAACTCTCAAAATGATAATATTAATATAGAGTATAGGCACCTTTCATCCCACTACTTCATGGAAAAAAACAACCGGTTTGTTATCATGAATGTTACTGAAGACAGTCAGACTTCAGAAGAGCAAGAAGGTTGACATTTCAGGTTGGGACCCTTTCTGAAGAAGGACCCAGACCTGAAACGTCAACTTTCCTGTCCCTCTGATGCTGCCTGGTCTGCTGTGTTCCTCCAGCTCCACACTGTGTTATCTCCGACTCCATCATCTGTAGTTCTTGCTATCACAGAAGCTAGGCTTAGAGCTTTACATATTTATCTGAGTACAAAGTAAACGTCACAGAATTAGAAATTGGTAAATGGGGGCTTTTGGGCTTATCAAGCCTTTTTGAAGGAGTTACACAATCTGATAAACTCAATTGGCTCATATTGACAATAAGCTCATTCTACCTTATTGTCGACAGAGCACAGGATTAAACTTATAACCATTTCAAAAATGCTTTGAACCGGAAGAGCTTTAGCAGAACAGTGGTAGCGTCCTTGCCTCTGTTTCCAGGCCAGGAGGTCTCCTTCAAGTCCCACTTGCTCCAGAAGTGCATTACAACACCTCTGAACAGGTTGGTCAGGGAAATATTTGCACTGAACTAGACTGGAAGTAAAAACTGTAAGATCATGGATGCTGTAAATCAGGAACAAAAACAGAAATTGCTGGAAAAGCTCAGCATGTCTGGCAGCATCCACAAAGAAAAAGTCAGAGTAAACATTTTGGGTCCAGTTTACATGCAGAAAATAGTGGGCGGGAGGGAAGTGAGTAAACGATAGAATAGAGCCTGAAGAGAGAGAAGAGTAGTTGGACAGACAAAGGAGTTATCTGGCTGGGAGGGTGAATAATAGTTAATGGGGGCTATTGGTGGCTAATAATAGGTAAGATGTAATGGCAGGCTATGTGATAGCAAGGCCTGGTGTGTGTGGTGGGAGGCTAGGGCATGAGACAGTTTAGGCCCTAAAATTATTGACCTCGATATTACGTCTGGTGGGCTGCAGGGTCCTCAAGCAGAAAATGAGGTCTTGTTCTTTGAGCTTGTATTGAATTTTGCTGGAACATTCAGTAAGCCCAAGACAGAGATACTAGCCAGGGAACAGGGTGATGTGTTAAAGTGGTAGGCAATCGGTAGCTCAGGGCTTTTTTTTGCAAGGAGGCTGAAAGTAAATCATCCTCAATACCACATTGGCAGCTGCGAAATTTTCTTGGGGCCTGGCATGGGGGTGAGGGGGGAAGCGTGGGGGCAGGTGGAGCACTTCCTGCAGTTGCAGGGAAAAGTGACGGGTGTGGTGGGGCTGGAGGGGAATGTGGAGCTGACTAGGGAGTCACGGAGAGTGTGGTCCCTCCGGAAGGCAGATAAGGGTGGGGAGGGAAAAATGTCTTTGGTGCTGGTGTCGGATTGCAGATGGTGGAAGTGTCGGAGGGTGATGCGTTGGATCCAGAGGTTGGTGGGGTGGTACGTGAGGACAAGGGGGATTCTGTTTTGGTTGTTTTAGCGGGGAGGAGGTGTGAGGGGTGAGGTGCGGGAATTGCGGGAGACATGGTCAAGGGCGTTCTCGACCACTGAGGGGGGGATGTTGCAGTCCTTGCAAAACGAGGACATCTGAGATGTTTGGGAGTGGAATGCCTCATCCTGGGAGCGGATGCAGTGGAGGCGAAGGAATTGGAAATAGCGGAAGGCATGTTTGCAGGAAGGTGCGTGAGAGGAGGTGTATTCTAGCTAGCTGTGAGAGTCAGTTGGCTTAAAATGGATATCAGTTTCCAGGTGGTTGCCTGAGATGGAAACAGAAAAGTTCAGGAAGGAGAGAGAGGTATCAGAGATGGTCCAGGTGAACTTAAGGTTGGGGTGGAAGCTGTTGGTGAAGTGGATGAACTGTTCAAGCTCCTTGAGGGGGGATATTACATGGGTCCAGGACATTACATGGGTCTCTGGATTAACGCAATAGCAATAGTGCCACTAGGCCAGTATCTCCCTTTAAGTATCGAAGAATAGGGGAAATCTCTGAACTAATGTATGCTTTCCTAATATATGCAGCTAAATTGTGTTTAAAGAAAAAAGGTTGTTCATTGACTAAGATTAAGATCAAAGTTGCCATTTGAACAGTAACGAGCATATAATTACCTCTATTTATAGACTCAGTAGCAGATGTTCTACTTATGATATTTCAATTCCATTTTTATGGGAATTTTAACTGAGCCAGGCAAGAAAAAGTTTGCTTCTAAGAAAAGATTGCTCTTTACACTGAAATCCATTATGATAATATCCTCACAGTTTGAGAATATACTCTGATTTTCTGTCTATTGCACTATGCTGCTCATTACTGTCTGTTGTAGCATATAATGGTTCGATTATTAAGAATAATTCTGCAGTAATTATTGAAGGCTCTCAACTTCCACTTGAATTTAGCACCGTCATAATTAGTCCCAAAAATGTTTATCAGATCAGTTATTAGGACTGTACCTAGCTAAATTAGGCTAGCCACCATTTCCAATATGATCCGAGGCCATCTTTTGGCGTAGTGGTAGTGTTCATATCCTTGGACTGGAGGCTTGTGTTCAACGTGTTGCAGAGGTGCGTAATCACATTCCTGTTCTTCCTCCCACTCATCCCTTCCTCCCACCCCAAGCCGCACCTCCATTTCCTACCTACTAACCTCATCCCACCTCCTTGACCTGTCCATCTTCCCTGGACTGACCTATCCCCTCCCTACCTCCCCACCTATACTCTCCTCTCTACCTATCTTCTTTTCTCTCCATCTTCGGTCCGCCTCCCCCTCTCTCCCTATTTATTCCAGAACCCTCTCCCCATCCCCCTCTCTGATGAAGGGTCTAGGCCCAAAACGTCAGCTTTTGTGCTCCTGAGAGGCTGCTTGGCCTGCTGTGTTCATCCAGCTTCACACTTCATTAGCCAGCGAGGCCAACATTGTTTTCCCATCCCTAATTGCCCTTGAACTGAGTGGCTTGTATTGGGTAGTTTCGGAGGGCAGTTAACTGTCATTTACTTAGATGTCACACCTACTCCAGACCAGGTAAGGATGGCAGATTGAGACAAACATTCATCAGGACCATGAAACAAAGCCTAGCGTTTATTTAGCACCTTTAAGGACTGCAAATCTGCATTTTAAGGAATAAGAACCACGCTTATGGAGAGTAGCCCCAGTTGTTAGGAAGAAAATACAGCAATCAATTTGTGCACAGCAAGGTCCCTCAAACAGGAATGTGATAATGGCAGAGAAATCAGTTGCAATGTTTACTCATGAATAAATATTGGTTGGAATACCAAGGATAAATCCCCTGCTCTTCTAACAGCATAATGGGATATTTTATACCCATCTGCAAGGGCAGATAGGGCCTTAATTTAACATCTCAATGAAAGATGTTGACTCCAACAGCACAGCACTCTAAGGTTTTGGAGTAGATCTGTAGCTCGGGTTGTGGGTGTTGAGGTTGGTTAGCTCACCGAGCTGGTTTGTTGTTCCGCAGACGTTTCGTTACTGTGCTTGGTAACATCCTCAGTTCAGCCTCTGATAAAGCATCGGTGTGTTTTCCTGCCTGACTTCTAAACTCAGCAAGTCAACCAACCTCAGGTACCGCACTCCCTCTGCACTGCCCTGGATTGTCATCCTAGGTTGCTTTACTCAGGTCCTGCAAGATTGATTCCAGAGATGATGAGTTTGTCTTATGAAGAGGAATTGAGCAGTTCAGGCCTATATTTTCTGGGGTTTAGAAGAATGTGGGGAGATCAAAATAAAGTATATAAAAAGTTTTAAAAATGAAAATAATATTAAAAAATGCGAAATGCGAAAAGGGTTTGACCAAAAAGGCACAAAATGGGTGTTTCCACATTTGGGGCAACCTAGAACAAGAGGTGGTAGTTTTAGGATACGTGGTAGCAGGTATAAAGATGAGGAGAAGTTACTTCTTTCAAAGGGTGGTGAGCCCATGCAAATCATGACCCCAGGGTGTGGTGGATGACTGAACATTGACTAAATTTAAGGAGGAGTTAGATTTTTAATTAGTGATGGGGTAAAGGATGATGAGGAGTGGGCAGCTTAATAGAGTTGAGGCTGCGATGAGATCATCCATGATCCTATTAAGTGGTGGTGCAAGTTTGAGGGACCGAATGGCCTACTTCTGCTCTTAATTCTTCTGCTTTGACTCAGTGTCCAACTGAGCTCCAACCGATTCGGAGGCAGGCTCCCCAGGTCTTCTTCAAAGTAACACCATGGGATTTTCTCGTTCCACATGAATTGGCAGACAAGGTCTCCACTCCACAATGAAATTCAGCACCCCCAGTGAGCACTGTCTGGGCTGCCTACCCCTCATCTCAACCTCAAGCTTTTGAAATGCAGCCTGATCAACAATATTTTGTCTTAGAGGCAAGGGCGCTACCAGAAAGTCACGGCCTGCACACATGAAAAGATTAGAATTTATTTTCTCAGTTTACATTGCCTGATGGTAGACATCATAAATATCAATACACGTTTCCAACGAAACATAAAATTGTAACATTGATTCCATTCATGTCATTCAGCTGCACCTTGCCTGGGGAAGAAAACATGGAATGTGTTAGAAAGAAGGCTTTATGACATTAAATTAATCTTTTTTTTTCTCTGACAGCTTGCCAAATTCTCAATGAAACTGTGATGTGAGCTTGTTTGTAGTACGTTCTGAATACTAAGCTCCTCAGTAATTCACTGCAGGAACTGATTATCTTGTTCAATTAGTCATGTCACAATATTTTACAGCACCATCAAAGCAGGTACAGAAGCATGATGGCTATGTTATTGGATTAGTAATCTGGATGCCTGCACTCCCCAATGTACAGATAGGAGTTTATATCCCTTCATAACAGCTGGGGAATCCAAATTCAGCTAATGTCATGAAAATTTGGAATAAAGGCTAAAATCAGACATGGTGACCATGAGCTGAATCTGACTATATTTTGACTGTAGGAGCAAATTACTGCAGATGTTGGAATCTATACTGAAAACAAAAGATTCTGGGGGCCACAGCAGCATCCATGGGAAGAAAGCAAGGTATCATTTCACGTCGAGATGACTCTTCATCATTTTAGCTGCCTCATTTCCAGCAAGCTTCATGGAAAGCTGTTGTCCACTTTAAAGTGAAAGGCAGGAGGTTTAGTGGGCATTTGAGGAAAAATGATGTCATCCAGAGGCTGGTAGGGGTCTGGAATGCACCACCAAAGAGGCGAATTGAGGCAGAAAATCTCACTACCTTTAAAAAATCCTTGGATGGGTGCTTGAAGTGTCACAGCATTCAAGGCTCATGGGCCTAGATAGTGGTGAAGGCCAAGTGGTATTATCACTGAACTGTTAATCCAGAGACATAACTAATGTTCTTGAAACCTAGGTGTGAATCCCACCACAGAAAATGGTGGAATTTCAATTCAATACATTGTTGGAATTAAGCGTCTAATGATGACATGAATTGATTGTTGGAAAAACCCATATAGTTCACTAATGCTCATTAGGTGAGGAAATCTGTCATCCTTCCCTGGCCTGGTTACATGTGAGTCCAGGCCCACAGCGATGGGGTTGACTGTTAACTGTCCTCTGAGCAAATTGGAAATGGGTAATAAATACAGGTCTGTCTAATGATGTTCATGTCCCAAGAATGAATAAATTCAAATAAACAGAGCAGAAAGAACAAAGATGGTGGTGAGGTGCCCAACATTTGGCTCCTCACAAGCAACAAAGAAGGTGTCCTGAGCCCTGTCCACTCCATGTGCCACCTGACCAAACCCCTGTAAGTGGGTTGGAGTGGGGGAGGTGGTGTTGGTGTGTCATGATGGCACAAAGTGGCAGGATTGTGTGAGAAGGATGTGGAGTGCGTGCAGCCCATTTACTGACTCATTGGCTCCAGGTATTCAAGATGGTGATTTGGAGGCACGCGTGGAGAGCTGGGGATGTCACTCAGATTTTCACTTTGTGCATTCACATTCTCAGTGTCTAGTTTCTACCCATTCTGTGGCACAATAGGAAGCTGCTTATTCACAGAATGACAGAATGGTTACGTGTAGAATGAGGCCATTTAGCCCCTCATGCTGTTTCTAATACTGGTTCTATCATCTATTATCAATCTCCTGTTTCTTCCCCATATCCCTGCAGACATTTTCGATCCAAATAATCATCTAACAGCCTTTTGAATGTCTTAGTTGAACCTATTTCCATCACATTTTCAGGCATTAAGCAAGTGAGATTTGATGTAATGAGAGTAATTGTAAAGAATAATCCCTGTTACTAGATCTCTCATCACTCCCTACAACACAGAGGAAACCCATGCAGACACGGGAAGAATGTAGGAGTTTCATGGTGAATGATAGAGCCTTAAGGAGTGTAGTGGAACAGAGGGACTTTGGAGATCAGAAGCATAGTTCTTTGAAAGTGGAGTCACAGGTAGACAGGGCAGTGACGAAGATGTTTGGCACGCTGGCCTTCATCAGCCAGGGCAGTGAGTACAGAAGTTGGGAAGTTATGTTGTAGTTGTACAGGACCTTGGTGAGGCTGCACTTGCAGTACTGTGTTCAGTTTTGGTCACCTTGCTATCGGAAAAATGTTACTAAAGTGAAAGAGTGCAGAAGAATTTATGAGGATGTTGCCAGGACTCAAAGGACTGAGTTATAGGGACAAGCTAGAGCTTTTTTCTTTAGAGCATAGGAGACCAATGGGGGATCTTATAGAAGTCTATAAGATCTTGGGAGGCATGGATGGGGTGAATGCACTTAATCTTTTTCCCAGGGCTGGGCAATCGAGGACTAGAGGGCGTCAGTTTAAGGTAAGAGGGGAAAGAATACATGGGAACCTGAGGGGCAACTTTTTTTATGCAGGCTGTAGTTTGTATATGGAATGAGCTGCCAGCGGAAGTAGTGAGGCGGCTACATTAACAACATCTTAAAAGGCATTTGGAAGAATACATGGATAGAAAGGGTTTCGAAGGACACGGGTCAGTTTGGGCCGAAGAGCCTGTCTCCAAGTCCCATGGGGGACTCTGTGACTCTGACGTCTGTATGAATGCAGATATTGTCACACCATGCCCCACTTCCGGACAACAAGCTAGTGCTGTCTGAGGTGGGTGTGTGGCCTCAGAACACTCTGCCTTGTCAACAACAATGACACTTTGCTTGTAGAGAGGTAGCAGCCAGACTGAGTGACCACGGCTCCTGGGAACAGTGCCAACTTGGTGAAGTTATATGCCCTGTCAAGCTGTTGCCTCATTTCCTTAAGCAAAGCTGCTGAATCAGTACTTCTTGTAAACGATGCCTGTCAATCTTTGGATGTATGAGTGAACTGCTAGATGACTCATTTAGCTTAATTGGCAGCAAACTGTAGGAGTGATTGCAAACTCATGTGACAACTTGTCTCTGTGGTTCAAATTATCTGCAGGCCAGCTGACAAGAAATCACACTTGTGACATATTTGAGGGATTTAGTTTTCTTCAGAGCGATGCAGAGATGATAGCAATCGTTAAATGTGCAGGAAAAGTATTTGCAAAATCTTATACATGGCTTTCAAATGTCTATCCCTTCACTATTCCTGCAGTTTAGTTTACTTGTCTCTGAGTCATCAACCAGGCTTATCCAATCAAGCACAGTGAACACAGATCAGTTGCAAAAATCACAAATCCAACACAGAACAAGTAAATAATGGACGACCACAGCACCCAAATATATGCAAGTTCACTTCATGATTTAGGGGTGCAGAAATTAAGTCTGACGATGCAGATATGAAGCATTAGTGATTATGTACATAATGTTGCCAGTGTCATCATGCCTAAACTAAAACATGTAGGTCTGTCCAGGCTGCCAGAAGCAGACTCATCTAATTACACAGCTTTAATAAACAACAATATTGCAGATAATGTAGTGCAGCGAAAAGCTCTTCTAATGCAAACTGCAATGTACTGCATTCGCAGAAACTAATGCAACACTCAAAATTTGGCACTTCTAGAAATTGGCACTGGAGACCTATTGAATTCCAGCTCTAAGAATCTACTTTGAGATGCATAGTTTACAATGGGCAAAGTGATTAAGTGAGCACTTGCATTTATGAGGCCCCTTTTCAGGTTTTAGGTCATGCCACAATGTTTTGCTGCCAGCAAAGTGTCATAGAACAACTATTGTAGATAAAAAGACAGTCAATTTGCTCACACAGACCTGCAGACATAACTGAAATAAAAATCTAGAGCACTTTCTTAACGAAAAAACATTGAAGCAGAGTGTCAGTCTTTGAGTGATTACGACTCCTCAGGAAATAGAACATAGAACATAGAACAGTACAGCACAGAACAGGCCCTTCAGCCCACAATGTTGTGCCGACCATTGATCCTCATGTATGCACCCTCAAATTTCTGTGACCATATACATGTCCAGCAGTCTCTTAAATGACCCCAATGACCTTGCTTCCACAACTGCTGCTGGCAACGCATTCCATGCTCTCACAACTCTGCGTAAAGAACCTGCCTCTGACATCCCCTCTATACTTTCCACCAACCAGCTTAAAACTATGACCCCTCGTGCTAGCCATTTCTGCCCTGGGAAATAGTCTCTGGCTATCAACTCTATCTATGCCTCTCATTATCTTGTATACCTCAATTTGCATCCCCTCTCCTCCTCCTTTTCTCCAATGAAAAGAGACCGAGCTCAGTCAACCTCTCTTCATAAGATAAGCCCTCCAGTCCAGGCAGCATCCTGGTAAACCTCCTCTGAACCCTCTCCAAAGCATCCACATCTTTCCTATAATAGGGCGCCCAGAACTGGACGCAGTATTCCAAGTGCGGTCTAACCAAAGTTTTATAGAGCTGCAACAAGATCTCACGACTCTTAAACTCAATCCCCCTGAAATCTAACCCATTATCTCAATACATTTGAGATAACTTCTTGGTGAGCATACAACTTGACCAGATCTGGGCATCATACCCTGACGGTGCTGCTTCATTTTTGTTGAAGTTCTGAGGTTGCAGCCGGATGCATTATGTTTGTTATAGATAAGTGATTGTCTGACATATCTTCAGTATCCAAGTTGTCATCCTGTGTGGCAAGTATTGATTGTGTGCCTTTTAAAGATGCTCTCCATCTGGATGTGTACATGAATAGGAGGGTTTAGAGGGATATGGGTCAAATGCTGGCAAATGGGACTAGATTAATTTAGGATATCTGGTTGGTGTGGATGATTTGGAATGAAAGGTTTGTTTCTGTGTTGTACATCTCTATGATTCTTCACAGGAATTGAGTCTTAGTCATTACAATGTTGCATATTTTAGGCTTGTCACTTAAAATAACATCTATCCCCAAACCATGTGGTCATATCAAAATCTCCAGTAGGTTTACGTCCTGAATCAAGTTGGGTTAATTGCTTGTGAGCTATTGATCATGCTCTTGTACCTTAACTCTCCTCATTCCAACGCTGTGCTGTGTATAGGTGGTTGGGTGATGAGAGTGTGGGAGTGAAGAAATATGTGGATCTATCTTGCAGGCATGACAACAGCCTGTGAAAGTAAACCATTGCCTAGAGGAGAAATGCATAAATTTAATGTAACTTTGTAAAAATCTTGTCCAGCTGCTTTAGCTTTAAGGATGGTGAATTTTACATAGGAACAGGGTATCTGCAAGCCTGTCCAACTCAGGGTAGTGAGGAGGAGAAGAGGTAACTTGTTAAACAGCCCATTTCCTGACTATGTTTTGAACTGCATCCTGTTTTAGATACAATTTGCTGAGGTAACCGAGCTTACTGAATATGGTGCTCAGTGTATCAACAGCTGTTGCATTAGTTATATATGCATTTTAGTGTACAACAGGGAATTTGGTGGAATAGTCAGTCACCAGAGTGTAATTGTGTCCTTGAACATGGAAAAAATTAGTTATAATCTTGAATTAAAACTGAGAAGGAATCAGGTGTGGAATAATAGGTTCAATTAATTGTTGAAGTTGCTGAAATTGTCACGTTTCATGTGAGTTGATCAGTGGGTCAAAATCCTTGTTAAACCAGCCTTTTGGTTTCTTTCTGTGCCCATGTGACCTGTATGCATATAGTTGAGCATGTCCTAATAAAGGGCTTGACAAATTCTGACTTTTTTTGCATATTACATTCTTGGAGAGTCCTATTTCATTCCTGAATGACTACAATGAACATAATTGCTGGGAAAACTGAAAGAACTGCGGATGCTGTAAATCAGGAACCAAAACGCAAGTTGCTGGAAAAGCTCACCAGGTCTGGCAGCATCTGTGAAGATAAAAATCAGAGTTAATGTTTCACATCCAGTGACTCTTCCTCAGAACGGTTACCAGACTCAAACACTGATTTTTTTCTTCACATGATTACTTGGAGACCTGCTGTAATCAGTCAGACAATCTGTGGGAGACCATTTTGCAGCTGGTTATCATCCTGACATAGCTCACTGAATCTGTCCTGCTCGATGGTGACTGTAAAAACGCGAGATCAATGTTAGGACTAACTTCCAGCCCAGATTGTATAAAAAAACCCAAAGAACTCCAGATGCTGAAAATCATGAACAAAAACAGAAGTTGCTGGAAAAGCTCAGCAGATCTGGCAGCCTCAGTGAAGATAAATTGGGTTGAGTGAGGAACCTTAGTTCTGAGGAAGGGTCACTTGATCCCAAACACTAACTCTGATTCCTCTCCACTGATGCTGCTGGGCCTTCTGAGCTTTGGAAGCAATTTCTGTCCTTGTTTCAGATTCAATAATATCCACTTGTCGAAATTAAGGAATATCTTTGATTCTGATGCAGTTTGGAAGTTGACCAGGACAATCAGAAGAAACAATATCTCCCAAAAGGTGTTCCAAAAGTTATCAGTTTCTGTGATATTTAATTTGATTTATTATTGCCATGCGAAACAAGATTCAGTGAAAAGTATCATAACAGGCTGTACAGCTGGATGAACACAGCAGGCCAAGCAGCATCAGAGGAGCAGGAAAGCTAACGTTTCAGGTCTGGATCCTTCTTCAGGAATATCTGAAGAAGGGTCTAAACCCGAAACGTCAGCTTTCCTGCTCCTCTGATGCTGCTTGGCCTGCTGTGTTCATCCAGCTCTACACCTTGTTACCTCAGATTCTCCACCATCTGCAGTTCCTACTATCACCGATAACACCAAACTGGGTTAATGTCAGTCAGGCGATTAATGGGCTGGATTTTGAGGTTGGGAATATTTAATATTAAAATGGATAGATTTGTCACGTCAAGCATCATATTAATGTGTAAATCTGCACATACTAACAGACCAATTATGTGTCATTCATCTGTTTAAATGACCAGCTAGTTCCAAGGCTCTACCTCAAGGAACTGTCGTCAATATTTTAGACGGACTATGGTAGTACATGGGATGTCAAAGCCATTACAAGTGAGTAGCTTATCTTGTGTACACTGTGCCAGTTTACTGAGCATATCTCGTGTAAGATATGTAAAAGAATGATATTTACATTTGTATCAGTGGCAATCTTGATATATAGAACAGGTGACTAGAAATGTGCAGCTGAGGTTGTACAGGGCTCTGTTCAGACTGCATTCGGAATATTGTGAGCAGTTTTAGGTCCTGTATCGAAGGAAGGATGAGCTGGTTGTGGAAGATGTGCAGTGGATGGCCACTAGAACGATCACAGGGAAGAAGGACATATCTCACGAGGAACGTTTGGATATTTTACTCCGAAGAACATCCAAGGCCAAAGTGGATGAGCAGAGAGATGGCCGATACAGTTTAAAATCAAAATTTTTTTAAAGCAAGAATCAAGAAAAAATGTTAAATGATAAGATTATAAATAGAATCGAGTGGCAAAATAATGCAAAATAAACAAAAAAACAACAACAATATTATGTGTGAGTAAAGTTTTTGAGAAGATTTATAGCTTGGGTTGTGGATGAGGTTGGAGACTTGCTCACTGAGCTGCTGGGTTTGGTTACAAACATTTTGTCACCCGCTGGGAACATCATCAGTGCACTTTCGGTGAAGTGCCGGTGTTCTGTCCCGCTTGTTATTTATATGTTTGGTTTGCTGGAGTGCTTGGAATTACTTCTGGTTCTGTTTCTCAGTGGTTTGGACACAGGGTCTCATTCAATGTGTTTGTTGATGGAGTTCCAGTTGGAATGCCAGGCTTCCAGGAATTCCCTGGCGTGTCTCTGTTCGGATTGTGCGATTATCGACACGTTGCTCCAGTCAAATTTGTGTCCCTCTGTGTCTGTGTGTAGTGAGACAAGTGAGAATTGGTTATGTCTCCTGGTGGCTAGTTGGTATTCATATATCCATATCAGCAATTTTTTTCTGGTTTGGCCAACGTAGTGTTCCTCACAGTCCTTACATGGTATTTTGTATATTAAGCCAATTTTGCTGGTTTTGGATCAGGGATCCTGTTTATTTGCTAGTAGCTGCCATAGGGTGGTTGTTTGTTTTGTGAGCTACTCTGATACCGAGGGGTCTGAGAAGTCATGTGGCCATCTCTGAAATGTCCCTGATGTACAGAAGGCTGACTAGTGAGTCTGGTCATGTTGTGTCTTCCTGTTGTGGTCTGTCTCGGACATAATGACGGATTGTGCTTCTCGGGTATCCATTCCTTTTGAAGACTCCATATCGGTGCTCCTATTCTGCTTTGCGTAGTTCCCGGAAGCTGCAGTGTGTTGTGGCTTGTTTCAATAGTGTCCTGATGCAGCTCGATTCGCGGGCTTTAGGGTGGTTGCGAGTGTAATTGAGTATGTGTGCCCTTTCAATATACACTAGTCTGGGGCTCCCCGTGGTTTTTTTGTTCTACCGTGATATCTCGGAAGGATGGTCAGTTATTGTTCTCTTCTTCTTTCATTAATTTTATCCTGGCAGGAATGTCGCGTATGTGTCAGTGAGTTTCTTCTAGTTTTGTGCATTTAATAATCATGAAGATGACAACTACACCTAGGCTAATGGTAAGATTCTTGGTAGTGTAGATGAGCAGAGAGATCTTGGTGTCCATATGCATAGATCCCTGAAAGTTGCCACCCAGGTTGATAGGGTTGTTAAGAAGGCTTACAGTGTTTAGGTTTTATTGGTAGAGGGATTGAGCTTTGGAGCCATGAGATCATGTTGCAGCTGTACAAAACTCTGGTGTGGCCATACTTGGAGTATTGTGTACAGTTCTGGCCACTGCATATAGGAAGGATGTGGAAGCATTGGAAAGTTTGCAGAGGAGGTTTACCAGGATGTTGCCTCATATGGAGGGAAGGTCTTATGATGAAAGGCTGAGGGACTTGAGGCTGTTTTCGTTAGAGAGAAGAAGGTTAAGATGTGACTTAATAGAGACATAGAAGATGGTCAGAGGATTAGATAAGGTGACAGTGAGAGCCTTTTTCCTCAGATGGTGATGGCTAGTACGATGGGACATAACTTTAAATTGAGGGGTGATAGATACAGGACAGACATCAGAGGTGGTTTTTTTTACTCAGAGAGTAGTATGGGCATGGAATGGATAGTGTTGTACTAAACACTGAGTATTTCAATTTCTGTTATAGTTCTTTGGCCAATCTATATGTTGGTGTACCTGTCAGTAACCCACTGGGTTTGAGGTGTCCTTGCTTTGGATATCTTGCAAGACTATAGAATGTCTGGTGTGTTGGATCCCTCTGACTTTTTTTTTAGGTAGTCTGACTTGCAAATATCTCCTGAGCTGTGTAATTTCTTCAGGATCATTGTATTTCGGTTCCCTCGCTGTGGTGTCAAGTCTACCTCCTTCAGTTTGTCAGTGTGGGTATCTGCTAGTAGTGTCAGAAATAATGGGAACTGTAGATGCTGGGGAATCCAAGATAATAAAGTGTGAGGCTGGATGAACACAGCAGGCCAAGCAGCATCTCAGGAGCACAAAAGCTGACGTTTCGGGCCTAGACCCTTCATCAGAGAGGGGGATGGGGTGAGGGTTCTGGAATAAATAGGGAGAGAGGGGGAGGCGGACCGAAGATGGAGAGAAAAGAAGATAGGTGGAGAGGAGAGTATAGGTGGGGAGGTAGGGAGGGGATAGGTCAGTCCAGGGAAGACGGACAGGTCAAGGAGGTGGGATGAGGTTAGTAGGTAGGAAATGGAGGTGCGGCTTGAGGTGGGAGGAAGGGATAGGCGAGAGGAAAAGCAGGTTAGGGAGGCGGGGACAGTCTGGGCTGGTTTTGGGATGCAGTGGGGGGAGAGGAAGAGCTGGGCTGTTTTTGGGATGCAGTGAGGGAAGGGGAGATTTTGAAGCTTGTGAAGTTCACATTGATACCATTGGGCTGCAGGGTTCCCAAGAGGAATATAAACAACTGCACTTCCCAGTCATGAACCATTTTAACTCCCCCTCCCATTCTTTAGATGACATGTCCAACATGGGTCTCCTACAGTGCCACAATGATGCCACCCAAAGGTTGAAGGAACAGCAACTCATATTCCGCTTGGGAACACTGCAGCCCAATGGTATCAATGTGGACTTCACAAGCTTCAAAATCTCCCCTTCCCTCACTGCATCCCAAAAACAGCCCAGCTCGTCCCCTCTCCCCACTGCATCCCAAAACCAGCCCAGACTGTCCCCGCCTCCCTAACCTGTTCTTCCTCTCACCCATCCCTTCCTCCCACCCCAAGCCACACCTCCATTTTCTACCTACTAACCTCATCCCGCCTCCTTGACCTGTCCGTCTTCCCTGGACTGACCTATCCACTCCCTACCTCCCCACCTGTACTCTCCTCTCCACCTATCTTCTTTTCTCTCCATCTTCGGTCTGCCTCCCCCTCTCTCCCTATGTATTCCAGAACCCTCACCCCATCCCCCTCTCTGATGAAGGGTCTAGGCCCAAAACGTCAGCTTTTGTGCTCCTGAGATGCTGCTTGGCCTGCTGTGTTCATCCAGCCTCACACTTTGTTATCTCTGCTAGTGGTGTGTTGGTTTTCTCAATGTATTAAGTTCCATTGAGGATGACTGTCATGCGTCCTTTGCCCACTGGTAAGATTACAATGTTTCTATCTTTCTTAAGATTTTCCATGGCTTTCCTTTCTTCTGTGTTGAATGTGCTCCAATTTCCTTTTTTGCTCAGTGTTGGGACTACCGTCTGTCTGATGGTCTATTGTACTTCTTCCGTGAGTCCAATGCTCTTTAGTCTTAATTCCAGTGCAGCTGGAAAGCCTGGTCTTCTCAGTGTCTGTAAGTGGTCGGACAGAGATGTTTTTAAATTTATCATTTTGTGTTACCCATGAGGTTGATGTGGGTGAAGTTGGACACTTTTTCGTGAAGGGCTATTCTTTTCTTTGTTCTGGTCTTTTGTCACTGTATGCTGATGGCTCATTCCAGTGTGGATGCCCATTCCTGGTCAGTTGCATTGGAGTACAGAGTTTTTTGGTGAGCAATTTCCCATTCGTACTTGTGGAGACAGTAGTGGGCATTATTGAGCATAACCCTTGTTATTCTGCGACTGTTCTGTTCAGCTGTCCTCCATGCCTGTGGATTGTTGGCAGGTGGTTTATACCTTAAGCTTTGTGATAGTACCTGCTTTCTGAGGCATTTGTGTAGGCGGAAGTCACGCTCAGATATACAACCTTTGTTTCCCATCGGCAGGCCTGTTTGAGGGTGTTGTGCCTATAAGTGCTTCAAGTTTTTGAGAGTATGTGTAAGTTTTGCTGATTTGAAAAGGCAGCAAATTGAGCTTTGGTTTTGTATTGGATGAGGTTCTATTTTGGATTACATGACACACTCTTTGCTCTCCAGGAGGAGTTGAGTGATGCAAAAACACAAGTGTACCAGCTGTTAGCAGGTGCCAGAGTTATCATATCTCAACAACAACTGAGTAGGAGCTAGCCTGCTGAAAACCTGAAACCTCATTTGCATGCAGAGTATAAACTTATTTCTGGCAGTCCAGAGGTTTGTTGTAGATCATCTTCAATTCTAGACTCATTTTCAAAAAACGCCATGAGCATTAGATGAGAAATAGTAGACTTGCCATCAATCAGAAGATTAACTGGTTTATTTATAGTAACACGTATCAATTAATTTATTTCAAGTCAGAATGTGAGCAAGTTGACAGCAGTGATCCATTATGTTCATTAAAAGTCACTTAGGTAATCTATTTTAACAGGCAATCTTATTTCTTGAACTGAAAACTGGGTAGGAGAAGAAGTATTTTTGTTACTTTAGCTGAAGTACTTTCCTTTTATCAAGAACACAGCTCTCAATTTTCTAAAAAAAAATAACTATGTGCTGATAAATCTGTCATGTGTGTAAGGGAAAGATTTATCAGATCATTTGCACAAAAGCGTTAAGGGTACAAGTGTGACTATGAATGTCTATTTATTGCTTTTCATTAAGAAAAGGAGGTCTCAGTTAACCGCACAGCCTTCACAGCAGCCCTCTGTACATGTACTTAGTTTAGAAAGTAGAACTCAGTGTTAGAGCGGCACATTTGAGAATACAAAAGGATAAGGGAATAGTTAATAGAAATAGACGTAAAGAGGTTTGCTAGTGTGGATGGTGACGAGGGTGAGTTTTGTTTCCCAGCCAAGAGGAGAGGCATATGACTGTGAGCAGGGAATTACAGCCCCTTGAAATTGACAATGTCCCCGAACTGTCTTCTAGGTTTCTCTGGAATGTGCCCTGAAGTGGCTCAGAACCTCCTTGGGTCTGCTAGGAAGGCAATTAATGCAATGGTGTCACACAGTGGCTCAATGGTTAGCACTGCTGCCTCACATCACCGGGGACCTGGGTTTGATACCACCTTGGGCATCTGTCTGAGTGGAGTTTGCATGTTCTCTCCATGTGTCTGTGCAAGTTTCTTCTGGGTGCTTTGGTTCCCTCCCACAGTCCAAAAACATGCAGATTAGGTGGATTAGCCATGGCAAATTTGGGATTGTGGGGTTGGAGAGGGGTAATGGGTGGGCTGCTCTTGGAAGGGTGGTAGAGGCCAAATGGCCTCTCTCCACATTGTTGGGATTCCATAATTCAATGAAGAGCTACTGGATTCTCACTTTCCCAGCCAGTTTTTTGACCTGTCAGGCCTCTCTGAGACACACATTCACCTCCTTCGTGGAAATCATGGGCAGACTATGATTGGGGAAAACAACAGCCATGTGGTCTTATTGCTGGATTGTTAATTCAGAGCCCAGGTAATGTTCTGGGGACTTGTGTGCGCATCCCACCAAGATTTTGAATCTGGTATCTGTAGTGTTGAAAACAACCAGAAGAGGCCAAGATGGATTATCCACTTGGCTATTTGTTGGATTTGAGTCCAATAAAATCAAACCTGGAATGAAGAGTCAAATGATGACCATAAATGCATTGCCCATTGTTGATTGTTGCAAAACCCCGTCCAGTTCACAAATGTCCTTTAGGAAAGGAAACTGTCATTCTTACCTTGTCTGGTCTACATGTAACTCCAAACCTACAGCAATGTGGTTGACTCTTAACTGCCCCCTGGGCAATTAAGGATGGGCAATAAATGCTGACCTGGCCAGTGACACCCTCATCCCATGAATTAATAAAAAGGAACCCTTTCTTTCCTGATGAGGCACTAGAACAGAAGACAAACCAGTCTGAGCAGCACCACACCCTTTCTCCCCAGTAATACGCCTTGCCAGTGGGGGGAGTGGGTAGACACTGAGTTCCAGTTGGGAGAAGCAGGTGCCCACACCCCAGAGGCTATAAGCAGTGGATCTGACCTCCTGGCATGTTTGAGCATCAGTGCTTCAGGACATGCATGCCTTCAGGGCTGGCCACTGCTCACATCTTCAGCTTCCTGGAACAAGACTTCAGCTAAACTCATTGATTTGCCAGTCAGTTTTCCAACCTGTAAGTGGTATCAGGTTTTTAGCACGGGTTAGTTGCAGAAATTTCTACCTGAAGTCTTTTCACAGCAACTGATTCAAGTAATTTAGGTGGTGAAAGAAATATAAAAAGGAAAGACAAATCATTATTTTGCCTCTTCCAAATTGTATTGTTACTTTCTTTTGTTATTCAGTGTCAATTAATTTATACCGTAGGTATCAGAAACAAAAAGATTGTTGTAGGTTGGGCATTTATATTTGAAAGCAAATGCCAATCTTTTGTTGATACATTTTTAGAAGCACAGAGAAATTAACAGAATGTACCATCATTTGAAAAATATTTAACACATCTAACGATTGCCTGTTCTCAGGAAATCAAGCAATGCATTGAATTGGAATCCTCACATGCCCATTAAACCTAATAACACAGAGCATTTCTGGAATTATAATTTCTTTTGTGTTTAGCTGAGTGTTGCTTTCCATCATCATTACTTAGAAACTTGGAAAAGCTCTGCCTTATTACTACTTTTCAAAAACATTCATTCATAGGATGAGGGCATCACAGGCCAGATCAGCATTTACTGCCCATATCAGTGCCCGTTGGGCAATTAAGAGCCAACCACATTGCTGTGGGATTGGACCAGGTAAGGCAGCCCAATCAAAGATGGTAGAATTCCTTCCCTAAAGGACTTTAGTGAGCCAGATAGGTCTTTCCTGATAATTGATGAGGGTTCCATGGACATCATTAGACTCTTAAATCCAGATTTTTATTGAATTCAAATTCCACCATCTACCATGACAGGAATCAAACCAGGTTCCTAAAACATCACATGGGTCTCTAGATTAACAGCCCAACGATAATACCACAAAGCCACTCCCTCCCCAAATTTGTTATCGTTGTTGTTCTACAGATATTTTGTTTTGAGATTTTAGTGAAGTTCTCTAGAATCACTCAATGGGTAAAATTATTTGTAGAAGTGTCATTGCTCATAGTATGGAATGAACCACTCCTATTCCCCAATTTCTTTATTTTCTCTGTTTATTGTCTGGTCAGTAGTGGGTGAGAGCAGTCTTAAACCCTGCGGTCTCTGTCTCGTAAAAAGTGGCAGGAAAAGGTTTTCCAGTTAGACTTAAGAACTAGAGAATTTCTCCCCTATCTTCGAACGTTGATATATTTACAACTGTACTATTAAAAAAAGATTGGTATTGTTTTGCATCTTGCAATCATCAGGACAGAATGCAACAATGCAAACTTCAAAGGGACCTAAGACATTTTGTGCCTGAGAAAGGGTGATAAGTTATTTCATAGAGTAGAATCCTTACAGTGGGGAAGCAGGCTGTTCAGTCCATCGAGCCCACCCCAATCCTCAGAAGAACATCCCACCCAGACCCACCACTACCATATCCCTGTAACTCTGAATTTCCCGTGGCTAATGGTTGAGACATTACCCAACACCCCCACCCTATCCCTGCATTTCCCATGGCTAATCCACAATGGGCTCTTCAGCATTGCTAATCGAGCTGATTTATACATCTTTCAAATGCAACCCACACAGACATAGGAGAATGTGCAAACTCCACAAGATAGTCACCAAACACTGAACCGCTGTGCTGCCATACAAAGTGGGCACTTGAGAAGTCATTTATTGCCCATGAATTACTTAAGAAAGCATGTACTTTAGAAAGCATCATCCAAATATAAGGTATAGTCAGAAGACAAAAACTGGAAAAGCTCAGCAGGTCTGGAAGCATCTGTGAAGAGAATTCAGAATTAATGCTTCGGGTCCAATGATCCTTCCTGTTCTGAGGAAGGGTCACTTGACCCAAGACGTTAACTCTGATTTCTCTCCACAGATACTGCCAGACTTGCTGAGCTTTTCCAGGAACTTCCGTTCTTGTTTCTGATTTCTAGCACCTGCACATTTTTCTTTGGCTTTTATAACCAGAAAATATGCCCTGATGAACAGCATTTAAATCAAATGCTGTCCATTACTTCTCAAGACTGACATATGAAGAGAAGCGCGGGCCTGTTCATTCAGCATTGTACAAACAAAGGTTTCAAATTCTGGAAAAATTAGGTCAAAATATTGCAACAAAAGCTGAATACTTCGAATAAGGAGTGCGTGACCTTGACATTCCAAAACTGGATCAGTTGATTACATTAGAATCCATGACAGACAGTCAGTGCATACAGCAGGAGCATCATTTATACCTGAAACTGCTTCACATGAATAAAATAATAATGTTCAGATGAATAAGTTTCTGTTATATATTCATTAAAAGGTGAAGGCAGTGCAAATTAGCCTGCACTGCTCAATGCCCATTTATCTTCTAGAAATTGCAACCAGAGTTCCTTTCAGCAAGAATGGAAATGCTATCAAATTCCATTAAAACTAACGTCATTTGGCGATTAGCCTGTTTCGCACTGTGTAAATGGAGCATTTTTGAATACTAATAGGAGACCAGACCTCAGGCCAGCTAAGAGAAAGAGAAAATTCACAGATCAGCTCATGTTTGTATTTCCTATAGCTGTGCCCATTCAGGTATGCATAAAGTTAATGCTGCCATTAATATTTCAGTGATGGATTTCCCTGGCGGTGCTGCACATTGCGATGTATTTATAGTCACTATAATATGTAATTATTATCTTTATTCTGATAGCTTCATTGTGCCATTTAAAATTTGAAAGGTAGATTTTATACTCTCAATGATGTAAAATAGAAGCTGCTTGCCAGCCAATTTTCCAGCAGGATGAATCCTCAAAGAGGACACTGCTGAAAAATAAGGTTCAGATAGAGCAGTAAATCAGGAGGTGGAAGGAAGAAAGGAAGAGGTGAACTTAGCAAAGTTGAAATCATAAGGCAAGCAGGGCCAAGCAAATTAATGAAGCTATGTGCTGACAAGACTCCAGATTCAGAAGCTCTTCATCATAGGGTCTCCTATTTTGAGCTGGCCAATGAAATTGTATATGTGATGGTGTTAACTTTCCAAAATTCCCCGATTCAGGAAAGCTTTACAAACTGGCAAGTTGCGAATATAACCATTCTCTGCGAGATGGTAGGGAGGCAAAAAATGGTAATGGTTATCCAGTTCGGTTGATACTAATCACAGGATGGTGTTAAAATTGACCATGAAAGACATTCCAGCTGCATAATTAGAAAAACACATCGAAATTAGGAAGAGTCAGCATGGTTTTGCAAAAGGGAAATCACATTTAACCAATTTCTTGGAGTTCTTTGAAAGACGTTAACAAGGTTGATGGATAAAGGAGAGACTGTAGATGTACTGTAAGTGGATTTACAGAATGTATATGACAGATAATGGGAACTGCAGATGCTGGAGAATCTGAGATAACAAAGTGTGGAGCTGGATGAACACAGCAGGTCAAGCAGCATCTTAGGAACACAAAAGCTCACGTTTCGGGCCTGGGCCCTTCAACAGAAAAGGGGATTGGCGAGAGGGTTCTGAAATAAACAGGGAGAAAGGGGGAGATGGATCAAAGATGGATAGAGGAGAAGATAGCTGGAGAGGAGACAGACAAGTTAAAGAGGAGGGGATGGAGCCTGTAGAGGTGAGTGTAGGTGGGGAGGCAGGGATGGGATAGGTCAGTCCGGGGAGGACAGACAGGTCAAGGGAGTGGGATGAGGTTAGTAGGTCGGAAATGGAGATGCGGCTTGAGGTGGGAGGAGGGGATAGGTGAGAGGAAGGACAGGTTAGGGAGGTGGGGACAAGCTGGGCTGGTTTTGAGATGCAGTGGCAGTAGAGAAGATTTTGAAGCTTGTGAAATCCACATTGATACCATTGGGCTGCAGGGTAACCAAGCAGAATATGAGTTGCTGTTCCTGCAACCTTCAGGTGGCATCATTGTGGTACTGCAGGAGGCCCAAGATGGACATGCCGTCTAAGGAATGGGAGGGGGAGTTGAAATGGTTTGCGTCTGGGAGGTGCAGTTGTTTATTGCGAACTGAGCGTAGGTATTCTGCAAAGCAGTCCCCAAGCGGTCCTCCGACACTTCCGTCATCGATAATCCGACCCCACCCCTAAAGACATTTTTCCATCCCCACCCTTGTCTGCCTTCTGGGGAGACAACTCTCTCCGCAACTCCCTTGTCCGCTCCACACTCCCCTCCAGCCCCACCACACCCGGCATTTTCCCCTGCAACCGCAGGAAGAGCTACACCTGCCCCCACACCTCCTCCCTCACCCCCATCCCAGGCCCCAAGATGACTTTCCACATCAAGCAGATGTTCACCTGCACATCTGCCAATCTGCTGTACACGGTGTGGCTTCCTCTACATTGGGGAAACCAAGCAGAGGCTTGGGGACCACTTTGCAGAACACCTCCGCTCGGTTCGCAATAAACAACTGCACCTCCCAGTCGCGAACCATTTCAACTCCCCCTCCCATTCCTCAGATGACATGTCCATCCTGGGCCTCCTGCAGTGCCACAATGATGCCACCCGAAGGTTGCAGGAACAGCATCTCATATGCCGCTTGGGAACCCTACAGCCCAATGGTATCAACGTGGATTTCACAAGCTTCAAAATCTTCCCTCCCCCCCTGCATCCCAAAACCAGCCCGGTTCGTCCCCACCTCCCTAGCCTATTGTTCCTCTCACCTCTCCCCTCCTCCCACCTGAAGCTTCACCTCCATTTCCCACCTACTAACCTCATCCCACCCCCTTGACCTGTCCGTCCTCCTTGGTCTGACCTATCCCCTCCCTGCCTCGCCACCTATATTCTCCTCTCCACCTACTTTCCCCTCTATCCATCTTTGGTCCGTCTCTCCCTCTCTCCCTATTTATTTCAGAATCCTCTCCCCATCCCCCCCTCTCTCCCTATTTATTCCAGAACCCTCTCTCCATCCCCATCTCTGATGAAGGGTCGAGGCCCGAAATGTCAGCTTTTGTGCTCCTGAGATACTGCTTGGCCTGCTGTGTTTATCCAGCTTCACACTTTGTTATCTTGGATTCTCCAGCATCTGCAGTTGCCATGATCTCTAATACATAAATGAGTCTTTGATAAGATGTGACAAGAGTACTACAGGAGTCTGTCAGATAGACTCAATGTTTTATCATTTACATCAATGGTTTAGATGAGGGGATTGAAGGTTTGGAACTTAGATTTACAGACAGCACCATGATAGAAAGTTTTTTTGTAAAGTTATAAGAAGGCCCTGGACAAACATTGAAAGGAGGAGGGTGTAGGACAAATGTAGCAGATGGAGTACAATGGAAGAAAATGTAATGTTCTCTTTGGCAGGAAAAATGAAAAAGCAGAATGCTACTGAAATGAAGAACAAATGCAGAATTTTAAGGTGCAGAGGGATTTTCGCACACTGGTACATGACTCAGAAAAATGAGTATGCAGGTAAAACGCTTAATCCAGAAAGCTAATGGGTTACTATCCTTTATTCAAGAGGAGTTGAACATAAAGTAAGGATGTTATGCTTTATTTTTATAGGATAAGACCACAGGTACAATCTTAAAGAGGCCTGAGTGATGTGGCCTTTGTCAGCATCAGGCTACAATTGTGCTGAGGCCTATCTCAACATCGCCATCATCTTGCTCCATCGTAAATGGTGAAATAAGATCAGAGATAGTCTGTCAATGCTGGATCCTGCCCTTTCTGAAGAAGGTAGCCCTGACCCAAAACATCAATTTTCTTCTTCCTCTGATGCTGCCTGGCCTGCTGTGTTCCTCCAGCACCACACTGTGTTATCTCAGGTGAGATGAGATTCTCCCGAGTCAATGGTAAGATGCCAACTGATGGCAATCAATGCTTATTAAATGTCTTGTTAACATCACAAGCTTGCCTCAGTAATTTTCAACCTCCATGCATTCACCATGGCAATGTCACTTGTCAACTAATCAGCACTCTCTTCTTGTGTGATCTAAATTACTGTTCCCTTTGAGGTTTGCTATTCCTGTGATTCTGTCCTGATGAGCAGAAGATGTAAAACTGCAACAGCCTGCTGCTTTTTCAACAATACTGAAGTTCTGAACACCCAAGCAGATGTAAACATCTAGTTATTGTGCAACAAATGTAATTGTGACAGTACCTGCTGGAAAGGTCAGGTCTGATAACTGTCTTGAAGATTTTGTTTTGGACAGATGAAGATTTGAGGGTAAAATCTTTGAAGTACAATGACTGATGTAAAACAAAGAGAAAAGAGTGACCCATTGAAAGTGAGAAAATCACACAGTCATTTCAGCATACTCTGGTTTGCAGTGGGCTTAAATCAATTGAGAGTCAAGTTGACAATACCTGTAACCTTAGTATCCACATGCATTTATTTTGTGGTCCAATTGACAGCACATTTTGAGGACTTGTTTGATGAATTTCTTCCAAGAACAGAGTTGAAGCAGTTTGGAAAGTCTATTCTGTTTATTGAAGAGTTTCTTTTTTAACTAAATGTCCAGCAAAGAGATCAGAATGATTAAAAGGATAATGCTAATCTAATCTATGCAACAAGAGATGAACAGAATTAATCAAATCAGTTAAAAGTAAATTAGGCTTGATGCCAAACTTGTCCTGTCACCTTTCTCCCAGTTAATCAGCTCAAAAGACGTCTTTGCACCCAAGATGACATTTTGAGCTCAATTCCAAGTATTTTTGTCTCTCAGTCAGAAGGTTGTGGATTGAAGTCACACTCTAAAACCTTGAACACAAACTTCAGTGTAGTACAGTGGCGTTTACTAAACTGCCAGAGGCATTTACTTTCAGAGGAGACGTTAAAACTAGAAGCTTGCACACCCTTTCAAGTGGATATAAATAATACCACTACACAATTTGGAAGAACAGGAACAAGAGTAGGCCAAGATAACAAAGTGTGAAGCTGAATGAACACAGCAGGCCAAGCAGCATCTCAGGAGCACAAAAGCTGACGTTTCAGGCCTAGACCCTTCATCAGAGAGCCATTATCTCTGATCACAAGAGTAGGCCACTTTGTTTGGAAGAATAGAGTTATAGACTATTTTCTAAATGGGCAAAGGCCTCAGAAATCTGAAGCACAAAATGGCTCGGGAGTCCTAGTTCAGGCTTTCCTTAAGGTTAACATACAGATTCAGTTGGAGTTAGGAAGGCAAATACAATGTCAGCATTAATTACTGTCAGAATTCAGGAATTCAGTGATTGGAGAATGTCACATCTTCTGCTCACCAGAGCTCCACAAACCTCCTTATACCTCTGTTAACCTCTTATTAGAATTTAAAAACCAAATTTACACCAAGTATGATGATGTTGCAGGTGTCAATAACTGATGTTTACTTTTGTCTCCGGGATGCAAATAAAGGATCGGTTTCGCTTGATCTTGAGTTGCTGAAGTAAATTCAGCTGAAATAGCTCTTGACTTTCTCAAGATACCAAGGCTTGAATGTCTAAATGTTGCACTTAAGATCAATATCCACAGGGCTGTCCTACTTCAATGGACTCGGGTAAAATAATTGGTCATGCCAATTTTCAGAAATGATGAACATGCCAGCAATGCCAAACTCTCAAGAAAAATTGAATAATAAGCTCTCCTATGTATTTGATGAGGTAGTGTTTGATGTGAACATTAAGATGCTTCACTCACAGCGAGCAGTCACACTGTTATGATAATTAGTCCAATTGGTACAAATTGCTCTCACTTAATATGAAAAGCAAAAAGACAAGGCTACTCTTTTTCCACTTGTTTCAACAAGTTTTGCCTTAAGCCTCACTGCTTCGCACTGTTCTGTTTCTAAGGATGAACTACCTGTATCATTTCCTCATCACTGTCCATTCATAACTAGTGAGGGCAAAGGCTTTTGAGGTGAGAATTATATGGATGCTAACACTAATTCTAATGTAAAGGAAGGAACTGCACATGATAGAGATGGGCAGTGTGGTGATACACAGATATGCCATTTGAAGCTATGTTGAAAGCTGTGACAGTGTGGAGGCAGGTACACATTGAATCAAAAACAGAAAGTGTTTCAAGACGTTAACCCAATTTCTCTCTACATATGCTGAGAGACCTGCTGAGTTTCTCCAGCACTTTCTGTTTTTGTTTCACAACATTAATCTCAGTTTGATGATAGCTTAATTGCCTATTGCTTCAGTTTTTAGTTCACTTATTTGGATATATTGGACAATAATTTCATAGCAGCAGTTGTCTGCAATTGAAAAGAAGCTCACCTTACATGCTGAAGGTTCAAACTGTTTTCAATGGCATATGATCAAGTTTGGGATCTGAATGGACAGAGCAAGCAACTGTTGCCGTCCCTTAGCCAGTGAGATTGCAGGATAAAGAAATAAATTCAGCAACAAGTGAAAAGGAACAACTGAAGGTTCCAAACTTACAATTGCCCAACTTATGAATGCTCATACTTATGAAAGAGATCCCATATCACTGTTAATTTTAGGGGCCTGACATGCAAACATTTACCTGTGAGATAGATTTACCGGCACTACACTGTGTTCTGACTTGTATATAAAACAACTTGTGAATGTACTCAGGAACAAAACCTATTCATAACTCGGAGATCTCTGTATAAATTAAAGTTAGTAAATACAAAATCATGTATCAAAAGATGGTTGAGACAGAGAGAGAGAGAATATGCAAGGAGGGAATTAAATTTTAATTCTGGCATTCCAAAATTTCTAATAATTAATACTAATGTTACTCTACACTATTAATAGTTTACTTTCAGTTTCAAAGAAGTTGGTTGTAATGGTTGGCCCTGATGAAGGGCCTAGGCCCGAAATGTCAGCTTTTGTTCTCCTGAGATGCTGCTTGGGCTGCTGTGTTCATCCAGCCTCACATTTCATTATCTTGGTTGTAATGGTTGACAGCTTTCACTTTATTAGTGAAAAACTTGGGATTACAGTAACAAGAACTGACTTTCTATGATTGGGAGTAAGGTAGTCATCAGAAACATGATTAGTGATTATAAATCAATGATGTCAGGGTCGCATGAGCTGGGATCCTGAGAGGGAGTGGAAGCTCTAATTACATTGTGGGGTGCAGGATCTGCTGTCTAGCCATTGTTTATTGCCGATCCCTAGTTGCCCTTGAGAAGGTGATGGTGAGCTGCCTTCTTGGAGCTCTGTAGTCAATATGCTGTAGGTTGACCCACAATGCCATTGGAGAGAACACTGCAGGATTTTGATCCAATGACTCCGAACAAACAGTAATATATTTCCAAGTCAGAGTGGTTAACTGGTTTGGAAAGGAACTTGCAGATAGTGGTGTATCTGCTGTCCTGTCCATCTAGCGAAGACATTCTTGAGCACACGTTCAGAAATAATTGACTGCCAACTTAGCTGTAAGTGTAGAGTATTTCCTTAAAAGACTATAGAAAGAAGCAGAGATAATGGGAACTGCAGATGCTGGAGAATCCAAGATAACAAAGTGTGAAGCTGAATGAACACAGCAGGCCAAGCAGCATCTCTGGAGCACAAAAGCTGACGTTTCGGGCCTGGACCCTTCTCTAGCCCCAAAATGTCAGCTTTTGTGCTCCTGAGATGCTGCTTGGCCTGCTGTGTTCATCCAGCTTCACACTTCATTATATAGAAAGAAGCAGATGTCTTTGAGATGCTAAATAGTTCCAAATCCAACTACAAAATAAAACAGTGGTAAGTTCTTTCTTTATTATCATGCAAATTCATCTCCATCAAACAATGCATCATTCTCCAATGGCAAGGCAGGTAGAAAGATGCCACTTAGTGAAGCAAAGACAATAGACAATAGACAATAGACAATTGGTGCTGGAGTAGGCCATTCGGCCCTTCGAGCCAGCACCAGCATTCATTATGATCATGGCTCATCATCCACAATCAGTATCCTGTTCCTGCCTTATCCCCATAACCCTTGATTCCACTATCTTTAAGAGCTCTATCTATCTCTTTCTTGAAAGTATCCAGAGAGTTGGCCTCCACTGCCTTCTGGGGCAGAGCATTCCATACATCCACCACTCTCTGGGTGAAGAAGCTTTTCCTCAACTCTGTTCTAAATGGCCTACCCCTTATTTTTAGACTGTGTCCTCTGGCCCTGGACTCACCCATCAGCGGAAACATGCTTCCTGCCTCCACAGTGTCCAATCCAGTGTCCAAGAGCTCAACTCATATAAATTAAAGCTGAAGGAACTGTGGAGGCTTAAATCAGAGACAAAAATAGAAATTGCTGGAAAAGGTTAAAAATCACATGACACCAGGTTTTAGTCGAACATGTTTATTTGAAAACATTAGCTTTAGTAGCATTGCTCCTTCCACAGGTGTTATGAGAGAGGAGGTATCAAGACACAGAATTTATAAGCAAAAGATCAAAGGCCATACAACTAATGCAAATATATCAAATAAATCCAAAATGGCTGGCTGACTCTATCCTGTTAAATTTTTAATCTGTTAAAAAATGCAGGTTTCAATTGATTAAAATGCAAATCCCAGAATTTCACACAAACCCTGTCTCACACACACATCTCTCTCATACGTATACTCACATGCACCCACACACTCACATGCACACTCTCTCACACACATACTCCCTCACACTCAAACATGCTCTTCTCAAGCAGGTGCGCGCACACACACACATGCATACACACACACACATGCATACACACACACACACATACACACACACACACACACGTATATAAATCTACAGGGTGAATTTGTATTTGAAGAGTTGTATTTGCAGATGCATGCTAACTTGTTCAAAAAGCACACTATTTATAGACACTGTCAGTCAATGGAGCATTTTATAAATTCCTGCTTTGAAAATAAAACCGATCTGACTCCAGCTTAAAACACAGACAGGTTCTAATCAAGGCCTCACACCTAAAATGCATTGTCTGTCCTGAGAGGTCACCTCTTGTATACACTGATAAAACTTTTAGTTATCTCAGGGCGGTGATTTGAAAGAAATTCTGGAATTTGCATTTTAATCAATCGAAACCTGCATCTCCTTTCTAACTGATTAAAGATTTAACAGGACGGAGTCAGCCAGCCATTTTCACTTCATTCAATACACTTGCATCAGGTTTATGACTCTTTCTTCTTTTACTTATAAATTCTGAGTCCTTGATACCTCCTCTGTCGCGACACCTAAGGAAGGAGAAATGTTCCAAAAGTTAGTTTGTTCAAATAAACCTGTTGGGCTAAAAGCTGGGATAATTTTTGCCCTTGTCCAAACCAGTCTAACACTGGCACCTCCTCGTGGAAAAGTTCAGCAGTCTGGCAGCATCTGTGGAGACAAATCAGGGTTAACACCTGAAACATTAAATCTAATTTCTCTCCACAGACGCTACCAGACCTGCTGAGCTTCTCCAGAAATTTCTATGTTGGTTCAACTCATGCTGATGGCTGTGTGTGCCATCAGCTTGTTCCCAGATGTTGTGGCAGCATCTGCGTTTACCTCTTTGTAGATCCCATTATTCTCATCATCATTTTGACAGCAAGATCTTGGCACTCTACTTTCTGAACTCAAGAAGCAGTTTGTGTTATGGAAAAATGATTAAACATTCCCAGTTAAATTTTCGGAGAGACAGGGCACATACTGTGAGCAAAGTTGGTAGATGCTCCTCAACCCCTGCTGACTCTCCCATTTTCACAACACTCCTCTCCTGCTGGGTTGTTTGTGGCAATGCTCTGTGTGTGCCATTTGTTGATTGTGAAAAGGCTTTCATTGTGCTGTTTCTTCCTGAGAGAATTGTTAGGTATTCATAACAGTCAGTCATTTTTTAAGGCAGCCTCCCAAAAACAGTCGATTATTATCTGCTAACTCACCAGGAAGTAAGTGAAGTATTTACAAGCTTTCAGGAGAGCACAAACAATAGAAATACACATGAAAGAGCAAATCTTCTAACAACAATTCTCACAGGAATTGGTGAAGCAATGAACCAGTGAAGTGGGAGCAACAGCTACTTTGGTGGTCTGGTATGTCAGTGTTATGTTAATGAATGTGTAAAAAGATACAGGCCAATATTAAGATAACAAGGTACCTAAGGTTTTGGAGTAGATCTGTAGCTCGGGTTGTGGGTGTTGAAGTTGGTTGGCTCACCGAGCTGGTTTGTTGTTCTGCAGACGTTTCGTTTCCGTGCTCAGTAACATTCTCAGTGCAGCCTCTGATGAAGTGTCAGTGCATTTTCCCACCTTGCTTTTACACTCTGGGGTCCGTTGAGCTGGATTGCCTCACTTCCAGTTTTCCTTCATGGTGGAGAGCATTTTGGGTCGAGTTCTATGCTTTTATCGTGGCTTTCTTTTTGGAATATCAGGCTTTTAGGAATTCCCATGCCTGTCTCTAATTAGCTTGTCCCAGGATTTTGGTGTTGTCCCAGTTAAATTGGTGGTTCTTCTTGTCCTTGTGCTTTGAGATAAGTGAGTTTTGGTCATGTCTTTTTGTAGCCAGTTGGTGTTCATGTACTCTTGTTAGTTTCCTTCCTGTTTGTCTGATGTAGTGTTTCTCACAGTCTCTGCAGGGGATCTTATAGATGTCATTGGTTCTGTCCATGGTGGGGAGTGAGTCTTTAGCTCAGGTGAACAGTTGGTGCAGGGCTGATGTGAGCTTGTGTGCCATTCTGATGCCCAGCTGTCTTAGGAGTCTAGTGGTTGGTCCCAATGTGTTGCTGATGTAGGGTAGTGTGATGAATGTGTCGGGGAATGCAGAATCTTACTGATGCTGTGCCTGTAGGCATCTTCTGACCCAGTATTTTTGGATATCCATTATCCTTGAACACTTGGAAGAGGTATTTCTCCTCCTCTTGGCGTAGTTCCATGTTGCTGCAGTGCTGCAGTATTCCAGTAGTGCTGTCATTGTCAATAGACATACCACTAGCAAAGGAAACAATGACAGCACTACTGGAATAGGAGCAAGACCCCAGTGAAACCGTCTCCACAGACAACATGCTGAAGCTACTGGGCCTATGTCTGACCACCCACTTCACTTTCAGCTGCCAAACAAACAGACAAATCAAAGGGACGCCCATGGGATCACTTATCTCCAGAGTCATAGCAGAGGCAGTGATGCAAAGACTAGAAAGGACAACCCTTCCACTAATCCAACCAAAACTATGGATACGCTACGTGTACGACACCTTTGTCATCATTAAACGGACCAAGTTAGAAGAGACACACAAACTTATAAACAACACCCTCACCAGAATAAAATTCACCAGAGAGGAGGAGAAGAACAAACAGCTCCCGTTGCTGGATGTCATGGTAGTACGCGAGACAAATGGGGAACTGCAAATGAAAGTACGCTGAAAAGCCCCACACACAGACCAGGTACTGAACATTAACAGTAACCATCCCAGCGCACACAGACGAAGCTGCATGTGAACACTATTTAAAAGGGCAACAACACACTGCAGCAACATGGAACGACGCCAAGAGGAGGAGGAATTCCTCTTCCAAATGTATGAGGATAATGGATATCTAAAGAACTGGGTCAGAAGATACCTACAGGAACAGCATCAGAAAGATTTTACACGTCCTGCCACACTCATCACACTACCCTACATCAGAGACACGTCGGAACTCACCACAAGACTCCTATGACCGCTGGGTATCAGAGTGGCACACAAGCCCACATCAACCCTATACCAACTGCTCACCCAAACTAAAGACCCACTCTCTGCCATGGACAGGACCAATGTCATCTACAAGATCCCCTGCAGAGACTGTGAGAAACATTACATCGGACAAACAGGAAGGAAACTAACTACAAGAGTACTTGAACACCAACTGGCTACAAAAAGACATGACCAATACTCACTCATCCCAATCCACGTGGGCAAGGAGAACCATGACTTCGACTGGGACGACACCAAAATCCTGGCACAAGCTAAACAGAGACAGGCACGGAAATGCCTAGAAGCCTGGTATTCCATTTACATCACTAAAAACATAGAACTCGACCCCATATTCCTTCCACTACATAGGAAACCCTGAAGGGAGGCAATTCAGCTCAACGGACCCTAGAGTTTAAAAGCCAGGCAGGAAAACACAACAACATTTCATAGGAGGCCGCGCTGAGGGTGTTACCCAGCAGAGTCCCATAACCTGAAAAGAAGAAAACATCAGCAGTGATTGTCAACGTTGGCATCAGAGAATTGTTTCATACTGTCAATAGGATGAAGATTCCTCCCCCACTCTCACTTTTCCAACCCAAACCTCCCCTTCACCCACTCAGGAACTGAACATACCCTTCAAATGCTCCAAATCTGACTGCCCACTTTAAACCTGTTCCAGACCTGGCCCCTACCCACAGACCCCACACCAACTCCAGACCCAATGCCCTATCTCCCGTTCCAGATCTGACATCCTTTCACCTCCCAGTAACCGACGTCACATCCGCCAATACAGATTCAGTCCCCCCTTTCAGTGTGACACTATTCCCCATCCCAGACCAGATCTAACTCACCCTCCTCTTCTATCCCACCCAGGGCTAACCATCCACTCGCCCCACCTGGCCACTCCTTAGCCTGACACTCACCCTCCACCACTGGACACAATTTCTCCCACCCACCATAACCCACCCAAAACCCATTCCTCACTCTCTTGCCTCGTTGCAGCTTACTAGCATTCTCAGATTTGCAATATACTCCATCACCAAATTGTTTATAAGGCGAATGTAAATAAAATCAATGGGCTGTATCAAACATTTTTTTTCTAATGACTGGATAGAATTAGCTTCATTGTCACACGGTCCAGCATTAAAGACCAACAAAAGTACAAAATCACAGGAGTAAATTAGAAAAGTAAAGAAATGAAAAGTTCAGAATAACCATCCTTCCACAATTTTATATAAAAAGAGAAATTTGAAAAAGAGAGAATTTAAGGCAAAGCCCACGTAGACCATTCCAGGGGTCTGAGCTCGAGGGCCTGAGCTCCTCCCCCATTCGAATCCCAGGCCTGAACATATCATGATGCCGAGGTAAACACTGCAAGAAGATCCAGACTGACACCAATGGAAACAGTCACCTGATGGGATTCCAGGCTGGCCTAGACCTACCATGCAACCATACAGGAGCTAACGAAGCATCAAGGAAAAGCCCGTGTTATTAGAATGCCAGGCCTGGGCCCACCTCACCTTTGGCTCCCGCCAACGCAGCCTGGTTAAAGGACCCACCGGGACATGCCAGTCGTGTTGACTGTTTTAGAGTTTTGTGCCTCATCAACTACCCACCCCGATTCCCCGACATCTAGCTTGCTCAGCAAAGTGGTAAACTGCGTTTTAATCATGCAACACCAGCAATTAATAACAAGCAATAATCCGTCTTCATTTGCAGCTGACAGCTGCTACGTGAGAAACTCCCCTCAATGCCTGGCAGATCCATAAAAGCTGCAGAGATTTGCTCTCGAGTTGCTCCCACAAATCTCACCAGAGCCCACGTCGTTCAAGCCCCTGTTAGATTCTTTTGTCAAAACAAAGTCAGAAGTCACACAACACCATGTTATAGCCCAACCGGCACCTATTGGGCTATAATTTAATGTTGTGTGACTTCTGACTTTGTCCACCACAGTCCAACACGTCACCGTCAAAAACAATGAAGTTTGCAGTTTGTCTCAAGCAGTATGCTTCCAAGGTATTGTGCATGTAAATGGGGCACAGTGGATATTGTCTTGAACTTTGCATGACAAGGAGCTGCAAATAGGAATGTTAAGTATACAAGATGAATGTATCAGACATCAGCTGGAATATTCTGTATAGTTCTGTGGCCGTATTGTCGGAAAGATTTTGGAGACTCCAGAAATGATTTACAAGAATAGTTCCAGGCACTGTTCTCCTTGGAGAGAGGAAGGCTGGGAAGAGGTCCAATTTAGGTACACAGGACTGTGTAGAGTGGACAGGGAAAAGCAGTTCCTGCTGGTAAAAGGAGCGAGAATGAGAGGGCATAGATTGAAAATGATGGGTGAAAGAAGCAAGGGTGGATGTGAGAAATAATACTCTCACTCAGTAAGTTGTTAGAGTGTGGAATGCACTGCCTGGAAATGTGGTGAAGGTGAGTCCAATTGAGACATTCAAGAGGGACATTGGACAATTTTATGGACAGAAATAGGTGGAAGGATGAGGGGAAAGGAAGAAGATTGCATTCGGTAATGATGCTTGTTGAAAGAGCCAGTGCAAGCAAGATGGGCTGACTGGTCTCCTTCTGAACTGTCACAATTAAGTGATTTTGTGAAATCAGCTCTTACATCAGCATTTTATGTCTTACAGATTTTATTTTTCTTTCTCCATTGCATGCTGTTGATGCCCTGTCAGGCACACAAAGTGCTGAAATCATCTGCGTGTGAAGCAAGGCAAATTGATCTATATCACAGCTAAATAATGGAGTGAGAAATTCCACAATCAAACAGCTGAAAGCCAGATGGCTTCCCCAGTTCCCGGCTCAGGGAGCATTCCCTGGGTGGCCAGCATGAGCTGCCAATTCTTGACAACAACTAGGAATGCCAATTGGCAGAGAGTTGAGAGAAAGATCGTGAACATACCTATCCCGCAGTGTCTTGTTTTATTCGTTGTCATTACGTTAGTAACACTGACAAGATCACATTCATTCCCAAACACAGTCACCCTGAGAACTGAAGTGTTTGCTAATGAATGAATGAATTAATTAGCTTTATTGTCACATGTACTACAGTGAAAAGTTGATAAATTGTCACTTTCGGCACCATTTTGGGTACAAAGGTATCGAGGTACATTTTCTTCAGTTCGAAGATTAGTGTAACAGTGTCACCAACGCATGGCACCACCTTTTGTGTAGAATCCTTACTTACAGACTAGAGAAATGAAGAAAACTGTGCTGTAATGTTCTATGTTCTATGTTCTAAAAAAGGAGTTACATTGCAGTATACACAGTATAACCATACGTCAGAAAAACAAGAAGCAAAGTTAAAAAGACAAACGTCAAAGTCTCTCTCCAAAGGCTGACTGTCACACACCAGCGCAGAGTACCTCCATGTGTCCTGACTACAGGCTGCCACCACACTCCCACACCGAGCCACTGGGGTCCCTGCTTCAGAGGCCAGGGCCGGGTGACAGACAAGGAGAAGAAAACCCCAGAATGGAGGAAAAGAGGGAGAAAAAGAACAGGCGGAGCGGTACAAGCTCCAGCTGGAGTACACCATCTTACCAGAAGTATGGTCACTTCAGACAGCGTTGAGTCATCTTGTAGTCCAGGGCAGATGTCACTTGTAGTCAAACTGAACAGGAATAGCATCTCCACTCATGTGAGGCTCTCTATAGACTTCTCAAGCTCTACAATCCATTCAAATCAAATTCTGTACGTTCAGAGAAGTGACCATGACAGTCAAAAGAACAGCAGAAAAGTACAGCACAGGAGCAGACCCTTTGGCCCTCCATCTTGTGCCAATCATCAGGCCCTGACTAAAGTAAAAAATGAACCTTCTGCCCTTATTCGATCTGTATCCCTCTATTCCCTCCCTATTCATGTAACCATCCAGATGCTTCTTACATATTGCCAATGTGCCACCTCCCCTGGCAATGCATTCCAGACTCCTACCACTCTCTGCATGAAAATTTTTCCTCGCACATTTCCCTTAAACTTTTGCCTTCCCACCTTGACCCTGGCCCCCCTTGTAATTGAAACTTCAACCCTGGGAAAAAGCCACTGACTATCCACCCTATCTATGCTTTTCATAATTTTGTAATCCTCTATCAGCTGCCTCCTCTCCGGTGAAAACAATCCTAGGCTTTTTGACCTTTCCTCATTGTCAATGCCCTGGACACCAGGCAACATCCTAGTGAACCTTCTCTGCACTTTCTCAAAGCTTCCACATCCTTCTGGTAATGTGGTGACTGAAACTGCACACAATACTCCAAATGCGGCCTAGCAAGAGTTTTATATCATTGTAACATGGTTTGCCAACTCTTGCACTCCATGCTTGGCCAACGAAAGCAAGCATGCCAAATGCCTTCTCAATCACTTTGGCCACCTGTGTTGCCACTTTTAGGGAACTGTGGACCTGCACACCCAGATCAGTCTGTATGTTAATGTTCCCAAGGTTCCTGCCATTTACAATATAATTCACACCTAAATTTGTTCCTCCAAAATGCATCACCTCGCATTTGTCTAGATTAAATTCCATCTACCATTCCTGTGCCCAAGCAGTCAGTCTATCTATATCCTATTTTACCATTTCACAATCATTGGCACTATCTGCAACTCTACCAATCTTTGTGCCATCTGCAAACTTACTAATCAGACCACCCACATTTTCTTCAGATTGGGAGGGGTCATGTTTGATATGTACAAAATTTTGAGGGGCTCAGGTAGGGAAAGGACTATGCCCTTTGGTGGAAGGATCAATCACCTGGGTGTATAGATTTAAGGCCAGGAGGTTTACAGGAGATGGGAGGATAAGTTTTTCACCCACAGAGGGAAGTGGCAATGTGGAACTCACTGCCTGTAAGGGTGATGGAAGCAGAAACTCTCATAATATTTGAGAAGCATTTAGATGTACACTTTCTTGCCAAGGCAATACAAAGCTACGGGCCAAGTGCTAGTAAGTAGGATTAGAGCAGTTAGTTGTTTGTTTTTGACCTGTGCACACATGATGAGCTGAATGGCCTATTGCTGGGCTGCAGTTACCTATAATTGTATGACTCTATTGTCACTCCACTCCTAGTTTTTCTGTTTGTACTAAGCTCCTCATAGCGCCAGGGGCATGCATTGGATGCCACCCTCATGTGACTATCTGTGTGGAATTTGCATATTCTCCCTGTGTCTGCGTAGGTTTCTTCCCACAGTCCAAAGATGCACAGGTTAGGTGCATTGGCCAGGCTAAATTGTACCTAGTATCCAGGGAAATGGGGGCTAGGTGGATTAGCCATGGGAAATGCAGGATTACAGGGATAGGGTAGGGAAGTGGGTTTGGGTGAGGTGCTCTTCAGAGGGTCAATGTCGACTTAATGGCCTGAATAGCCTCCTTCTGTACTGTAGGGATTCTATGTCAAAGACAATCTATAAGGTTTTATTTTCTGAGTGGACGCTACGAGATCGTATGTCTTTTTAAATCAGAGCTGCATAAGTATTCATTGCAGCTTGGTACCACATACATCATGTTTCCCTTTGAATACTGATATCATTTTGTGGCCACTATATGTTTGCTCGGATTCCTCAGAGCATTGTAAGACAAAATCACCGACCCTGTGCTGTCATCACTTTGCATTAAGTAGAACAGAAGCACATTAAAAGAAGTGGCACACTCAAACTATTGAATGACTATCTGTGAAGACAAGTTGATGAAATGACCAGATGCGAGGCTGAGCCTTTTTATTCATCAACAATGCTTATGTTTTATAGCAAACTACAGCAAGAATGGAGCTATTTGCTGTTGTTGAATGAACATTTGGAATCTTTGACGGAATTGTTGGCTTGTGCTATTTTTGTGATAAAAAGTTACACAAAGTTGACTGGCTCGGATGCAATTTTTGATATTTTCATGGAAAATTAGCTTCTAGTGAATAAAAGTAATGCTCTGGCAAATGTGCAGCCAACGACATGCTAAGTCAGCATGAAGTGGCAGCTGAAAGATAACTGTGATTATCCGCTTTGGTAGCAAAATCAGGCAGATTAATAACTGGATGGTGGTTGATTGGGAAAGGGAGAGGCGAAATGGGATGCAGAGTTGGGGCGTGGGGTGGCGGGGAGGTGTTCCTTATGCACTAGTCTAAACATGCCAGCAATGAAGAAGGCAAATGGGTATATTGGCCTTCATAGCAAGAAGATTCGGTACAGGAGCAGGGATGTTTTGCAGCAACTGTGCACTATCTTGGTGAGACCACACCTGGAGTATCGTGTGCAGTTTTGATCCCCTTATCTGAAGGAGGGCATCCCATCAACGAAGGGAATGTGATGAAGGTTTACTGGACAGATTCCTGAGATGGCAGGACTGATGCACGAAGAGCGACTGGATCAGTTAGGGACTGTATTCCCTAGACATTGAAAGAAAATGGAATTTCTCACAGAGACCGATAAAGGTCTAACAGCAATAGTCAGGATAAATGCAGGAAGGGTGTTCCTAACGACTGGGGACTCCAGAAACAGGGGTCACAGTCTAAGGATGTGAGGTAGGCCATTGAGTACGGAAATGAGAAGAAATTTATTCTCCCAGAGAGTAGAGAGCCTGTGGAATTCTCTGCTATAGGAAGCTGCTGAGGCTGAAACATTGAATGTTTTCAAGAAGGGGTTGGATATAATTATTAGGGATTAAGGGAAGAAAGTAGAAACCAGGCACTGAGTTGGATGATCAGCCATGATCATGGCAGAGCAGGTTTGAAGGACTGAATGGTTTATCCTATGTTTCTGTACTTGTTTAGAATTGTATTTTCACTCAGTTTACAGTATATTGGCTGCAAACTTTGGAAGCATCCATAATTTAAAGTTCTTTCCCAAAATTGGCATGACATTAGATAGGGGAATTCTGGGTTTTAAAACATAGAACATAGAACAGCGCAGCACAGTACAGGCCCTTCAGCCCATGATGTTGTGCCGACCTATTATCCCACTCTAAGATCAATCTCCCCTGCTTGCCCTGCATTTTACTATCCTGCATGTGCTTATTCAAGAGTTACTTTAAAATCTCTCAAGTATCTGACTCCACTAGCACTGCTGGCTGCACATTCCACACACCCACCACTCTCTGTGTGAAGAACATACCTCTGACATCTCCCCATACCTTCCTCTAATCACCTTAAAACTATGCCCCCTCGTAATAGTCATTTCCACCCTGGGAAAAAGTCTGACTATCCACTGTATCTGTGCCTCTCATTATCTTGTACACCTCTATCAAGTCAACTCTCATCCTTCTTCACTCCAATGAAAAAAGCCCTAGCTCCCTCAACCTTTCCTCATAACACCTGCCCTCCACCAGGCAGCATCCTGGTAAATCTCCTCTGCACCCTCTCTAAAGCTTCCACATCCTTCACATAATGAGGCAACCAGAACAGAACACAATATTCCAAGCGCGCCAGAACTGAACACAATTATCCAAGTGTTTTGCTCAAAGGCATTGGTTATTTTTATGTGAGTGAATAAAATGGCAGATGGAACAAGTCTCACCAGTGAACTATCTTCAATTTTTCCCAGGATTTGTGCGTGGTCCAAGAAAACACGGACATGGATCAAGTAGGGAGAATGAAAAGGAACATGAGTCTATATTTACTTTACACAGCACCTTTAATATATTAAACATATTGAGGGTCTTCACATGTGCATTATAGGAAAATAATTTTGTGATAAGCATAACATTTAAGCCAATATTGAGATATAAGACAATATTAAGTCAAATGATAAAAAGTTTCATCTAAGGGATTGGTGTTAAAGGAGGAAAGTGATATGCAGAATTGGAGTGAGCTTAGAGTCTAGGCAGTTAATGTTACAGTAAGTGAATTTAGGGGCACTTGAGAGGTCAGAATTGAATGAGTGCAGATATTTTGGAATGATGTGAGAAACATAAGAACATGAGCAGGCCATTCAGCTCCTCGAGCCTGTTGCACCATTCAGTGACATCATGACAGATTTGCAGATTAAACCCATGTATCTGCTCTTCTCCCATATCCCTTAATACCTTTGCTCAACACAAAATTATCTATCTCGGGTTTAAAATTAACAACTTGTCCAGCATCCACAGCCGTTTGTGGAACAAGAATTCCAAACCTCTCCCACCTGTGTGTGTCAAAATACTTCAGAACATCCCTCCTATACGGTCTGGCCCTAATTCTCAGACTAATTCACCAAATCTAGAATCGGTTTATCTTTATCTAGTCTTTTCCTGTTAATGTCTTAAAGAGAACAAGGTAATAGAAATGAGAATGGGCAAGGTCATGAATGAGAAATTTTTTAAATCAAGATTGTGCTTGACGAGAAACAAATGGAATAAGGAATAGGATTGTGCATTTTCTTTTTTTATTCATTTATGGTATGCAGGTATCCCTGGTAAGGCTAGCATTTATTACCTAGAGGGAGAATGAAAAGTCAGACCAGTGAGGATGGTAGTTTCCTTCCCGAAAGGACATTAGCAAACCAAATGAGCCTGTCCCAACAATTGGCAATGCATTTGTGGTCATTATGACACTCTTAATTCCAGATTTTTTTTATTGAATTCTAATTCTACTAACTGCTGGATTCAAATCCAGGTCCCCAGAACATTATTTGGGTCTCTGGATTAACAGTCCACCTATAATACCACTAGGCCATCACCTGCCCCTTACTCAACCTGTTGAGCCTGTGGTGTCATTCAAATCGGCTGTAGTTAAATATATCCCAGCTCTATTTAGCCCCTCGCTGCTCACCTTGGTAAAATCTACCAACCTGGAAATTAGCCTGACAGCTGATTCCTTTAGGAGATGATTGAGAGAGGTTACAGCTTTGAATGGGAAGGGATTGCGACAGGAGATTTTATCATTTCTATTATCCTTTCTGCGAAAAACCTCAAATAACACAATTAATTTCACAGCATGTTTGCGATCTTTATGGCTCTCTTGTGGTGCAGCGGTGGTATCACTTCATCTGAGCCAGGAGGCCCGGGACCAAGTGCCATCTGCTCCAGATTTGGGTAATAACGTCTGAACAGATTGACGAGAAAACATCTATTTCTTAACAAAGATAACAAAGTGTGGAGCTGGATGAACACAGCAGGCCAAGCAGCATCTCAGGAGCACAAAAGCTGACATTTCAGGCTTAGACCCTTCATCAGACAGGGGGATGGGGTGAGGGTTCTGGAATAAATAGGGAGAGAGGGGGAGGCAGACCGAAGATGGAGAGAAAAGAAGATAGGTGGAGAGGAGAGTATAGGTGGGGAGGTAGGGAGGGGATAGGTCAGTCCAGGGAAGACGGACAGGTCAAGGAGGTGGGATGAGGGTAGTAGGTAGGAGATGGAGGTGCGGCTTGGGGTGGGAGGAAGGGATGGGTGAGAGGAAGAACAAGTTAGGGAGGCAGAGACAGGTTGGACTGGTTTTGGGATGCAGTGGGGGGAGGCGATGACCTGGGTTGGTTGTGTAATGCAGTGGGGGGAGGGGACGAACTGGGCTGATTTTGGGATGCAGTGGGGGAAGGGGAGATTTTGAGGCTGGTGAAGTTCACATTGATACCATTGGGCTGCAGGGTTCCCAGGCGTAATATGAGATGCTGTCCCTGCAACCTTCGGGTGGCATCATTGTGGCACTGCAGGAGGCCCATGATAGACATGTCGTCTAAAGAATGGGAGGGGGAGTTGAAATGGTTTGCGACTGGGATGTGCAGTTGTTTATTGCGAACCGAGCAGAGGAGTTCTGCAAAGCTGTCCCCAAGCCTCCGCTTGGTTTCCCCAGTGTAGAGGAAGCCACACCGGGTACAATGGATACAGTATAGCACATTGGCAGATGTGCAGGTGAACCTCTGCTTAATATGGAAAGTCATCTTGGGGCCTGGGATAGGGGTGAGGGAGGAGGTGTGGGGGCAAGTGTAGCACTTCCTGCAGTTGCAGGGGAAGGTGCCGGGTGTGGTGGGGTTGGAGGGCAGTGTGAAGCGAACAAGGGAGTCACGGAGAGAGTGGTCTCTCCGGAAGGCAGACAAGGGTGGGGATGGAAAACTGTGTTGGGTGGTGGGGTCGGATTGTAGATGGCGGAAGTGTTGGAGGATGATGCGTTGTATCCAGAGGTTGGCGGGGTGCTGTGTGAGAATGAGGGGGATCCTCTTTGGGCGGTTGTGGCGGGGGTGGGGTGTGAGGAATGTGTTGCGGGAAATGCGGGAGACGCGGTCAAGGGCGTTCTCGGCCACTGTGGGGGGAAAGTTGCGGTCCTTGAAGAACTTGGGCATCTGGGATGTGCGGGAACCAGCCCAGCTCACCCCCTCCCCCCACTGCATCCCAAAACCAGCCCAGCCTGTCTCTGCCTCCCTAACCTGTTCTTCCTCTCACCCATCCCTTCCTCCCATTCCAAGCCGCACCTCCATTTCCTCCCTAATAACCTCATTCCACCTCCTTGACCTGTCCGTCTTCCCTGGACTGACCTATCCCCTCCCTACCTCCCCACCTGTACTCTCCTCTCCACCTACCTTTTCTCTCCATCTTCGGTCCGCCTCCCCCCTCTCCCTATTTATTCCAGAACCCTCTCCCCATCCCCCTCTCTGATGAAGGGTCTAGACCCGAAACGTCAGCTTTTGTGCTCCTGAGATGCTGCTTGGCCTGCTGTGTTCATCCAGCTTCACACTTTATTATCTTGGATTCTTCAGCATCTGCAGTTCCCATTATCTCTGATACAATATTTCTTAACAAAATCTGTTTGACCATTATATAATAAGGAATAAATAACATGTATACTACAGGCTTAAATAATCCGTTACCATCTCCACAACAGAGGAAATTCAGCCCAAATTTTGCCGGTTGAACAGTTACTACAATTTGGTACTTGTACTCATCAATTGTAGACCTGGATCTTTTGGTACTCTAAAGGAGAAATAAATCACCGCTAAATTATCACTAAATCATCATGTTCCACAATCATTTCTCAACCCCTCCCTCTGCAAAGCTTTAATTTATTAATATTTTGGGCAATTTCTTTAGTAAATCACCATTAAATTCTGCAGTGCAGAATGAAGATCCATCAGCAAGTCTGACTAGACTCAGGACCAAATCCAACTCAGTGCTTTGAAATCTTTTATGAAACAAGGTTATGATTTCCAATCTAGCAATGATGTTCATTTTAAGCTCAATAAAAGAGTTTGATTACATTTAAATTTTGAAGCTGACTTTACAGTTGATTGCTTGGATATTAAATGCCAGCGTTTTGCCCAAGTGACAGTAAAGGAATAGTGAAGTACCTAAAATGGACCTGAAACATCAGAGTGTTAACTGATTAGCTTTCTTCCCCTGGTTTGCAATCTTGCATCTAAAGCTTTTCTTTCTGCAGATTGACAATTTACACCCATTTGGTAAACTCCTTCTGAAAACGTTTTAACACTCTGTTGCCTTACCTGAAAGGTGCTGTGCTCCATTTCTGGAGACCTTAAAATCTATCTATTCACAGGCACAATTAGATCAGAACAATCTCACTGCAAACCCACTTAACAGGAACACGAACAAAAAAGAAAGGACCTGGTGGGGCTGCATTTTATTTTGGGGATTAAACTTAAAAAAAATACTGCTCTGTAATGCAAATACTTGAGGTGTAGTTCAGAATAGGTTGCTGGCTATTTTGAAGCCTGACATCTGATGACAGCAATGGGTATTTAGAAATTCCATTAAAAACTGCTTGACGGCTGCGAGGATACATCAGTCAATGCCAATGTACACACTGAGGTCAATTTTTTTTGACAGGATGGAATTCAGTTAACAAAATAATTGAAATTGGTAATATTGGCATTGAATCTGCTTTTTTAAAATATATAATATGGTTTAATGCCTGTACAGACTTAGTTAACATGGAGAGTAATGATTTTTTTTTGTTTAAATTTATGACATCTGGCATGCTCATGATTCCTAACAGTTTAATGACTAAAGTCTTCAACAAATAAAGTGACATAAAGCATGGCTGCCTGTCGCCTCAACAGTAAGTCTCTAGTGGTTTTTCTGTGAGCTCAAGTGAAGGATAAAACTTCAGACTAAATGGGAAAGCAATAAGCAACAATGTCATGTTTGTTTGGAGATAACCTAAGCAATTGTTTGCAATAATAAGACATCCACTTTTTTTCACCATTCCACAGCTCTGGAATTCACTGCAGAATGTCACCTCTGCCCATTTTACTTCACAATATTATGTCCCTCTATTGGAATTATAGCCATGATGTGGAGACTCCAATGTTGGACTGGCTATTGATTTTATAGGTTATAGTCCAACCGGTATACTTAGAATCACAAGCTTTCAGAGTACTGCTCCTTCATCAGGTGAAGCGGCCTGAAGCAGCAGCACTCTGAAAGCTAGTGATTTCAAATAAATCAGTTGGACTATAACCTGGTGTCATGTGACTTCTGACACTGGAATTATAGATATTTTCCAAATTACCTGCTTAGAGACATTATGGCACATGTCTGGTGTAGGTGGTCCTGAGGTGGGGAGGCTACCACTGTGAAGTACACATTTCCAGCTGAGGTGGGATTCACACCCAGACCTTCTGATCCAGAGACAGGATCACTACCACTACACAACACAGAACTTTCTCTGGGAACAGTATTGGAGCCAATATAATTTAACTGGAGTACAGCTCATCGTTTTGGTCCACTTACTTGAAGAAGGATGCACGAGAGGCAGTTCAAAGAGATTCACTCAGTTAATTTCAGAGATGAAAGGCTTGTTGTATGAGAAGAGATTGAACATCACAGGCTTATTCTCACTCAGGTTTAGAAGAACATAGAACATAGAACAGTACAGCACAGAACAGGCCCTTCAGCCCACAATGTTGTGCTGACCATTGATCCTCATGTACGCACCCTCAAATTTCTGTGACCATATGCATGTCCAGCAGTCTCTTAAATGACCCCAACGACCTTGCTTCCACAACTGCTGCTGCCAACGCATTCCATGCTCTCACAACTCTCTGTGTAAAGAACCCGCCTCTGACATCCCCTCTATACTTTCCTCCAACCAGCTTAAAACTATGACCCCTCGTGTTAGCCTTTTCTGCCCTGGGAAATAGTCTCTGGCTATCAACTCTATCTATGCCTCTGATTATCTTGTATACCTCAATTAGGCCCCCTCTCCTCCTCCTTTTCTCCAATGAATGAGGGGAGATCTGATTGAGGTACATCAGATGCTAAATGGGGTTGACAAAGTGGGCATAGAAAAGACTTTTCCTCATGTGGGAATGTCTAGAAGAAGATGTCATAGTTTTAGGATAAGGGCTAATAGGCTTAAAACAGAGATGAGGAGAAGTTACTGCTCCTTCCTGCAAATAACCCCTTACCCCCTTCACTATCAGAGAAAATTGAAGATAAAACCTATTAGGAAAGTTCTCTATCTTCAGTTTATTTTTATAATTTGCTTATGGAATGTGTGCGTCACTAAGTGGCCAGCATCTATTACTTTCCCCTAGTTGCCCTAAGAAGGTGATAGTGAGCTGCCTACTTCAACCACCATAATCTGTGCACTTTAGGTAGACCCAGAATGCTCAATGGGAATTTCAGGATTTTGACCAAGCGACATTGAAGGAACAGTGATAAATTTCCAACTCAGGATGATGGGAGAATTGGAGGGGAACTTGCAAGTAGCAGTGTTCCCTTAGATCTACTGCCATTGTCCTTCAAGATGGTATTGCTCGTGGGTTTGGAAGATGCTGTTGAAGGAGCCTTGGTGAATTTCTGCAGTCCACCTAATAGATAGTACACACTGAGTGTCAGTGATGGAATGGATGCCTGTGGATATGATGCCAAGCAAATGGGTCGCTTTGTACTGGATGGTGTCAGGCCTGTTGAGCGTCGTTGGAGGGGCACTCATCCAGGCAAGTGGGGAGTATTCCATCACAATTCAGAAATGTGCCCTATTGATGACAGACAGACTTTAGGGAGTCATGGGGTGAGTTATTCACCACAAGACTCCCAGCCTCTGACTTGCTGTTGTAGATATTGTGTTGATATGGTTAGTCCAGTTCAGTTTCTGCTCATTGGTACCAGCAGGATGTTGATAGTAGGGTATTCAGTGATCGTAATGCAATTGAATGTAAAGAGCTGGTGATTAGATTTTCTGTTATTGGAGATGGTCACTGTCTGGCAATTATGTGTCATGGATGTTACTTAGCGCCCATAAGGCCATGTTAGAATGTTATGGGGATGTTGTCATATGTTTGATGTCGATGAAGGGGGACTACAAACATCATGTTTGCTTACTTCAATAAAATAAAGAGCTGCTGATACTGGAGATCTGAAGCAAACAAAAACCAGTTGCTGGATAGAAACAGAATTAACATTTCAAATCCAGCAACCCTTCTTCAGAACTAGAAGCATCTGGAAAGAGATGGTATTTATGCTAATGATGGAGTGGGGTGGGAAAGGAGTGAGCAGATAGGTAAGACAGATCCCAGAGAGAAAAAATAAATAAAGGATAGGCAGGCAAAGGGATTATTAATAGTTAGTTAAAGAAGAAGAGAAGATAGCTGGGGGAATATGAGTAGTTGAAAGTGGTTTGGATGTGCTGAAAGTAGGCCATTTCATGAAAGGAATTGTATGGTAGGTTATTGACAAAGGAAGAGGTGCTCACAGTCTGGAATTATAAAACTCAATGTTGAGACCCGAAGGCCATCAGGCCCCCAAGGGCAAGATATTGTTCCTTCAGCTTGCATGGACCCTCACGGGGTCCCCCTTGTTCTCACATTCCACCTCACCAACCTCCAGATCCAAAAGATCACACGTCATTCTTTCTGCCATCTCCAGCGAGATGCCATCACCAGACATATATTCCACCCAGCTCCTGTTACGTATGGATTGCTCTCATAGAACATAGAACATAAAACATAGTACATTACAGCACAGTACAGGCCCTTCAGCCCTCGATATTGTGCCGACCTGTCATACTGATCTCAAGCCCATCTAACCTACACTATTCCATGTACGTCCATATGCTCACCCAATGACGACTTAAATGTACCTAAAGTTGGCGAATCTGCTACCGTTGCAGGCAAAGCGTTCCATTCCCTTACTACTCTCTGAGTAGAGAAACCACCTCTGACATCTGTCCTATATCTTTCACCTCTCAATTTAAAGCTATGCCCCCTCATGCTCGCCATCACCATCCTAAGAAAAAGGCTCTCCCTATCCACCCTATCTAACCCTCTGATTATTTTATATGTCTCAATTAAGTCACCTCTCAACCTTCTTCTCTCTAATGAAAACAGCCTCAAGTCCCTCAGCCTTTCCTCATAAGACCTTCCCTCCATACCAGGCAACATCCAAGTAAATCTCCTCTGTACCCTTTCCAAAGCTTCCACATCCTTCTTATAATGCAGTGACCAGAACTGTACACAATACTCCAAGTGCGGCCGCACCAGACTCTCAGCACAGGCCTCCCATTTTCTTCTCTTAGTACCATCCTAGCAATGATCTCTCTCTCTCAGCTTAACAACGGTGATGTCTTTTTTTTTGCCAATCTGCTTCATTCTCTCTCTCTTTCTCTCTTCCTCTCTCTCTCTCTCTCTCCCTCTCTCTCTATGGTAGCAGTCTCTATGTATTGTATTCTCCCTACCAACCCTGCCCCCATCAACAACATAAATACAACCTTCCCCAGCTATTTTCAGTTCTGAAAAAGGGTCGCTGGACTCAGGATGGTAACTTTGCTTCTCTCTATAGATACTGCCAGACCTGCTGGATTTCTCCAGCGCTTCCTATTTTTGTGACTAAATACAAGTGTGAAGTAGTAGAAATGACTTTCCAGGTCACCTTTGGCAGTATTTCCTGCTTTTGACTTCAGAAGATAGTTACAGTAGCTTTTGTTATCAATTTATTGAAAATTTAATGTGTCAAGTCTTGCTATATGGTGCAGTGCAGACACACCTAACTATATCAGGGCTTACAGAGTGTTGAATTAGGAGAACAGGTTTTGCAAAATTGGCTTTGCATTTCCTTGAGTTGAGAAAGTCAAGTTGCAAATCTGATTGAGATGTTTAAAATGAGAAAGAACTCCAATTGTGAAAATTTCAAAACTGGAGTGGAAACATTTGGAGTGAAATCAGGAGGAAATGTTTTCCAGAGTATAGTAGTAGTAGTTGGAAATCCTTTCTCCCAAAAGGCTATGGATTCTCAGTCAAGGGAAAATGTAAGGAATGAGCTGACAAATTTATTTTAAACGTATCAATGAACTTGGAGAATAAAGAAGGAGAGAGAAGAGAACGGTGCTAGGAAGTGAACAAAAAATACAAACAAAATCCCCACAAATGCACCTGGCTATTGGAACAAAAAGAGAAATTGCTGGAAAAGCTCAACAGATCCAGCAGCATGTGTGGCAATAAATCAGAATCAATGTTTTAGGTCAAATGACCCTTTGTCAGAACTCTTTCTTGGTTCTGAGGAAGGGTCATTTGATCCGAAACAATAATTCAGATTTCTCTCCAAAACCGATGGCAGACCTGCTGAGCTTTTCAAGAAATTTCTATTTTTCTCTCTGATTTACAGAAACCACAGTTCTGTCAGTTTTTATTCAGAAAATGGAACACCCCATGGGAAATTGAAAATGGTCAAATGTTCGGACGTGGATTCAAGACAAGAAGAGGGATATTAAAGCAAATCAAAAATGTAAAGAGGATGCATAGCGTGGAAATAGCAAGGTTTGTCAATGAGAATGGCAAAGAAAACAAATTTCAGTGGTCAAGCATCTAGTATAACCGTGATAATGGGAACTGCAGATGCTGGAGAATCCAAGATAATAAAGTGTGAGGCTGGATGAACACAGCAGCCAAGCAGCATCTCAGGAGCACAAAAGCTGACATTTCGGGCCTAGACCCTTCATCCTCTGATGAAGGGTCTCGGCCCGAAACATCAGCTTTTGTGCCTCTGATGAAGGGTTTCGGGCCGAGACCCTTCATCAGAGGATGAAGGGTCTAGGCCCGAAATGTCAGCTTTTGCGCTCCTGAGATGTTGCTTGGCCTGCTGTGTTCATCCAGCTCCACACTTTGTCATCTAGTATAACCAATTCCCTTCTCTCTCCAAGCACTGCAAATGCCTTAAAATATGACCTGTTTTCACATGTTCTGACTTTGACAATGATGTTTCTATTTTTTGATAAAGTACCAATGATTATTGACGAATAGAATAAAAGACACAATCAGGTGCTGCCTTATATTTACAAAGTGCAATTGATTTGTGATTTTTCATTACAGATCAACCTGAAGCTCTCCCATTCATGTGCACTCCATTTATGCAGAATGTGTTTGAAATGCTTATTGTTTTCAATATGTTCTCTGAAGAAATTTCTCACTTCATTTTGAAGGCATAATTCCATTGAGGAAGAAATTCATTTGCTATGCTCTATGGCCAGCCTTCAAATTTGCTTCAATCTAATGTTAAGGGGCAAATGTAGATGCTTATTAGAATTTTGAGGTTGGCATTTCTCCAGTTGAGTCAACATCACAGCTTAGTATTCATATGGTTAGGCAACTTTTGGAATAGAGTCACCGAATCCTTACAGTGCAGAAACAGGCCTTTGGGCCCAACAAATCCACACCGACCTCAGAGCATCCCACCTAGATCCATCACCCTATAACCCACCTAATCTACACAACTAGCACTATGGGCTATTTGACATGGCCAATCCACCTAACCTGCACATCTTTGGACTGTGGGAGGAAACCAGAGCTTCCAGAGGAAACCTACACAGACAGAAGGAGAAATTTCAAACTCCACACATACACAGTCGCTTGAGGGTGGAATTGAGCCCAAGTCACTGGCGCTGTGAGGCAGCAGTCCTACCCACAGAACCACCATGCCGCCTTACACTGCATTCAATTCTGATCTCCCTGCTTGGGGAAAGATATTGTTAAATTTGAACGGGTACAGAAAAGATTCTCAAGAAAGTTGCCAGGATTGGAGGGTTTGAGCTATCAGGAGGGGCTGAATTGGCCAGGACTACTTTTCCAGAACATTAGAAGCTGAGGGGCGAGCTTATAGTGGTTTATAAAATCATGAGGGGCATGGATAGTGTGAATAGTCAAAGTCTTTTCCCCAGGATAGGGGAATCCAAAACTAGAAGGCATTGTTTTAAGGTGAGAGGGACAAGATTTAATAGAGACCTAAGGGGCAACATTTTCATGCAGAGGGTGGTGTGTGTATGGAATGAGCTGCCAGAGGAAGTGGTGGAGGCTGGTACAATTACAACATTTAAAAGGCATCTGAATGGTTATGAATAAGAAATGTTTAGAGGGATATGGGCCATATGCTGGCAAATGGGGCTAGATTAATTTTAGATATCCGGTCAGCATGGATGAGTTGGCCAAAAGGTCTGTTTCCATGCTGTAGAACTTTATGGCTGGATAGGCTGCCAGCATTTATATGGGCTGTGCTAGCTATGCCAGGCATCACTTGCAAAGTGATGTTTCTGATAATGAATACTTCTAAATGCAAGTAATCTGAAGATTTCAAGAGCTGGGACTGTGACTATTTCTTTTGGCAGCAGTATGGATTGAGCTTGGGAAGAAAGATGTTGAAATATTGCTATGGAAACAAGTTGTCTTTGTAGCTTGTGTGGTTGACAAATTCATGTTCTATCATTGCCGAGGGCATTGTTTCTGTCAATTCCCACCAGTCCCCTTCATATCTTTACAGAACATGGTCTCTCTAAATTTCTTCTCACATTGCTGCAGCAATTCACTTTCCAAATGCTTCATCAAGGATGTGACACTGATGTATTTCCCAAATTGGGTCTCTTGGAATTTCAAATTAAAGTGATAAACAGAACATGAAGCCTTTAGTGATAATGGGAACTGCAGATGTTGAGGAATCCGAGATAACAAAGTGTAGAGCTGCATGAACACAGCAGGCCAAGCAGCACCTTAGAAGCAGAAAAGCTGACGTTTCTGATGAAGGGTCTAGGCCCGAAACATCAGCTTTTGTGCTCCTGAGATGCTGCTTGACCTGCTGTGTTCATCCAGCTTCACATGAAGCCTTTAGTCTTAGCTTCTCTAATCTTTACCACTGAGTTATACGGATGTTTTAGCAAGAATAGTGTTCAACAAACTTTCAAACCAGCAGATAATGCCAGATGGGTTAATACACAAATATTCTTCACAGTTCAAAAATATGGGGTTGCCCATTGAAGACTGAGATGCGGAAAACATTTTCTTTTCTCCCAGAGTTGTGCATCTTTGGAATTCCCTTCCTTAAAAGACAATGGATGCAGAATCCTTAAACATTTTTATAAGTTCAGCCAACCCAACCCCAACTGATTTCCTCAGAAAAGTTATAACCAAGATCTTCCTTTGAAGACAATGCGTTTAGCTTATGACATTAGTGGCCCAGAATTAGACTGAATTGTTAAAAAGATACAGCCCAAGGCTATTTATCTGTCAAGCACTGTGACAATTGCAATTGCATATCATTTCAACTGCCTCAAATTAGACATTAATCGGTAAGCCTCAAGCACTGTGTTTAATCTGTAAAACTGTCTCCCAAGCAGTACAACCTGACTCTTAATAGAGGGTTTACAAGATAGTGTTGACCAGAGCCAGTGAAAGGACACAAATGTATTGTGTTTTTGACACCTTTCGTACATTCAGAAAGTTTAAGTGTTCACAGACTCTTCTGAATTGTTGCCATGAATGGAAAAAGAAATACGTGCATTTTTGTAGAGTCTTTCACAACCTAAGGATGTCCCAAACCACTTTCCATTCAGTGACATAATTTTTAAATGTAAGGAACACAGCGAACAAACTGTGCGCAGCAAGATTCCACAAACAGCAAAGTGCCAAATATCATTGAAGCTGCTTTGGTGAAATTGGTTGAGATACAAATGTTGGCCATTAAATTGGGGATCTAGTCTTCTTCAGAATACTGCCAGATGACCTTTAATGTACAATTCTGGGAAAACCTGCTTCCTCAAGCAGCCTCTCTGACAGTGCTACACACCTCAGCAATTCACTGAGGCACCGTTATTGATCATGTGACATTAGAATTAGCTTGAAAATAAAGATTAACCTTTTTTTCCATTTCTTTTCCCTCCGTATTCCTTTCTATACACTGCGCACCTGATATCTTCTAATCCTGCCATATGCCCTTATGTTGATCTTTTATCTCAGAAACAGCAAGAGGCTAAATTTTTTTTCTTTGTTTAAATGTGAATTGCATTGAGTATTTTTGGGGTTCTTGCCCTCAGACCCAGCAAAGTTTCATGTCCTTCTTACAACACATGCCTCATTGATACCTACCCTGACTCTAGGACATCCTTCACACACAAATCTATTCCAACCTCCTGGGACATTTGCCAGGCAGCAATCATCTCTCTACCCGTAAACAGCTTCACCATACCCAAGGATAGTAGGAACTGCCAATGCTGGAATCTGAGATAACAAGGTGTGGAGCTGAATGAACACAGTAGACAAGTCAGCATCAGAGAAGCAGGAAAGCTGTTGTTTTGGGCCTAGACCCTTCTTCAGAAAATCTTCTGCAAGAATGGTCTAGACCCGAAATGTCAGCTTTCCTGCTCCTCTGATGATGCCTGACTTGTTGTATTCCTCCAGCTCCACACTATGTTATCTCACTATACCCAGTTTTCCTCTGTATTGGAGGGTCTTTACAAGTAGAATGATGTTCCATGTGCACTTCATGACTCTCGTCAGCAGGAAGGAGTGAGATTCCAATCCCGTATATCATGGTTGAGATGAAAAGCAAGGTCACTGTGCAATAATTTGGAGAAGAATCTTGAAGGCGTCACTTTGTGAGTTTCGAGACAGCAGAGGATGTTCACTGTGGAATGATGAGCAGAATCTGGACCTGTTATTGTATTAAGTCTAAGGCACACACGACAGTTCATTGGCTGCTGTGTTCTCCTGACTGAACTCAGCATACCGAAGGAGACTCCTGGTTTTTTAATTGCTGAGCATTTTATGTGTGAATGCGTGATAATTCTGAGGAAATGTTGTTCATGTAATCTATATTTTTAATCTTATGTTACACAGACAAATAACGTAAGTGTGCAAGTTCCATGTTTTTATTGATTACACATGTTGACATTGTTGATGAACATTTATACATAATTATGACGTTCACAAGGCTTTGTACAGAAATATTTAGAATATTGGTATGTTTGCATAAGAGAACTGGCCTGGAATGATAATTGCAGGTTGATATTTGATCTAAGAATGCTGCAGAGGTTTTGACACCTGCTCAAAAGCCCAATCAGAGCAATCCAAACTATGGTCCCTATTTAAAAACCGAAAGAATTGTGGATGTTGCAAATCGGGGACAAAAACAAATTTGCTGGAAAAGCTCAGCAGGTCTGGCAGCATCTCTGAAGGAAAAAACAGAGTTAACATTTTTGGTCTGGTGACCCTTCCCCAGAACTGTCTGTCTTTCTTTTCCCACATTGGTTGCCTGGCCAGCAATGGCCTCCTTTTGATTTAACAACATCCAACCCAGCTGCCAGTCCTTGGCTATAATCTATCCTGATATCAAAAACTCTGCAGTATTCTTAGATCAATAAATAACCTGAAATTATCATTCCAGGCCAGTTCCCATGTGCAAATGTCAGTTTGTTTGTACTTTCCTTTAAGTAAAAAAAAGCTACTATTCAAAGTTCAATTCTTAACTTTCATTTACAATTCCAAACCAAAAACTATTGTTCTCAACAATACTGTGTCTTAGACCTGACTAATTTTCAATGGTAGAAGTGAGGTAAAATCACTATAGTCTTTGCAGGCCTGAGGGCTACAGTCTTATTACAGAGAGACAATTGATGGTGGTTTAACCTGAGGGTCATCGCACCTCAGGCAAGTTTAAGAAGGGGAGTCCTTTATGATAACCTCGGTCAGTTTAGGGATTAAACCCACACTGTTGGCATCACTTTATCTCTCAGACCAGCCATCCAACTAATTGAGCTAGAGGTGCAACCTTTGCCGAGTCAATGGAGAGGAGGTGCTTGCCTTAGTTGATAACATGTTTTATTACATGTTAGCACTACTTGTATTACTAATCAGCTGTAATTACTGAGGACTTTCAGGAGCTGTGCAGGATATATCTGGTCCATACAAAGGCTATTGGGGAACTCAACTAGTCCCACACACTGACATAATCAGGATGGGCAATGTTAATGCACCTCCAACGTTAACTCTTTCTGAATCATTACTTTATACAACAGAACCAAACAGATTTTGCTGACACACTCAATTCTCTTGATCCATGAGGCATCTTTCACCCGTCTCAAGTCCGCCTGGCACTCTCTGCCCTGTTGCTCTCATTGATCAGCAGTACATTGTACTGCTGCCCACCACTGCTACTCACAGAGTTAGAGAGCCATAGAGCCCTACAGCATGGATACAGGCCCTTGGGCCCAAACTGGTTTGTGCTGGCCCTTAGAAGCGAGGCCTGGAACTATAATTCTATTAATATGAGGCTCAGAAGCTCCTGTCCACAGTAGCAATCCATTACACAGAGCAGCAGCAGGTCAGAGCAAGGTGGATCAGTTGTTTCTGTCAGCAGGACAGTGAAAAGCAGTGGGTGCTCAGAATCAACTGGATGGACAGAAAGACTAAGAGAATGGGTTGGAACAAGAATAGTGGGCCAGGGTTGTTAACTGCAGTTAGCAAGACAACATAGAGATGGTAAAGTATGAACATATCCTGACAATCCTGTCCTGGCAACAGCTGAAGGAGAAATGGAGGGTATAAACAAAAGAGGAAGAAAAAGAAAATGAATTGATATTAGATGGCATTTGGATTTGAGATGCTTGAAATAAACCAGCTGCTGCCAACTGTCCCTGGGTGGAAAAACATAAATGAACCCTATTTCTTATTGTGTGTACAATTGCAAACAGTTAGAAGAGGGAGGGAAGGAAAGAACATGAGTGAGGAATAAATAGGACGAAAAGTAAATTGCAATCAAATCATTTCAGCATTAGTTTCACACATAAATGAAAGCAGAAACAACTTAAAGCAAATGTAGCTTACTGTTCCTGCAGCACTATTAATTAAACTTGATGCTGAAATGCTAATTGGTTTGAAAAAGGACTGTTGTGGCAAATAGATTGAACTTATGAGAGGTGGATTTATCATCTGTCCTCATTGAAATGGTCAAGCTGTTTGAGCAATTTGTTTCTCCAAATGTCACTTTTTTTGGCTTGTTATTTGAAGATCAGTTTTACATGCGGAAGCATCTATTCTTCTCTGACTGCGACACACATTAAGTAAAAGCATTTAAGGCTGCATTGGAAACGTGGTTCCAAACAGCATGATTAATTCAACCTACATAATGTCAGAGTTGCCATTTTCATTAGAAACATGTTTCAATAATTTTTTTGGCCACTAACTCTGTGATATTCAGTTATAAAGATGTGATCTTGCAATAAAATGCTTTTGAAATGTCAAGAAATGTCATTGTACTGATTTAATTAACTGATTCACATGGTTTTTTTTAAAAGCAAAAGGCCTGTTTTTTACTGATTAGTATCTTTTATTTCAAAGGTTCACTGTCGACTGACAAAAAGATCCGAATAAATTTTGGTGAAATCTTTACTCCACGCACAGACAGAAATGTCAAGCAGTGCCTTATCTAACCAGTCTCTCTTATGGATACAATTTCCCACTGTCTTATTAAAAGGCATGTTGTTTTCCTTTTGATCTCTTTTACCTCCCGTCTGCTGGCTCTGGCCCTAGTTGCATTGATGATAATCATTCATTTTAAGTTGTCATTGGGAATGCAGTTGGAACACCTAGAGAATTGCCTTCATGCTGGGGATATGGTTCCATGCGCCCTGTTCATCATTTATGGCTCAGTCAAATACCAACTGTTTTTGTGGAAGAGTTGACAATAAGAGGTTGCCTTTTATTTCTAGTGAGTGGTTGTGTTCATAAAGTTCCTACAGTGTGGAAACAGGCTATTCGGCCCAACAAGTCCATACTGCACCTCCAAAGTGCATCCCACCCAGACCCATCCCCCTGCCCCTGCATTTCCCATGTCAAACCCTAAGCAATAGCCTAACCCAAACATCCCTGGACACTATGGGCAATTTAGCATGGCCAATCCACGTATTGTTAAGTTGAAAGCCCCTAATAGGTTCTTTATGGTCTGAATGAAATGATTACAAAAAGACAAATGCACTTCATTGCACAGCTTATTTGTTTAATCTACTTAATATACATACCAACTAATGAGTGAACCTATTAACTTAAACTACTGTATACAAATACAAAGTAAGAACCTCAACTAATAAAATGTGAGGCTGGATGAACACAGCAGGCCCAGCAGCATCTCAGGAGCACAAAAGCTGACGTTTCGGGCCTAGACCCTTCATCAGAGCTCTGATGAAGGGTCTAGGCCCGAAACGTCAGCTTTTGTGCTCCTGAGATGCTGCTGGGCCTGCTGTGTTCATCCAGCCTCACATTTTATTATCTTGGATTCTCCAGCATCTGCAGTTCCCATTATCACTAAGAACCTTAACTGCTGTGTCTTCTCACTAGAGACCTTGGATAACAGGTGTTTGAAATTCTATCTCAGATTCCATGTCCCCTGTCTCATAAACCCCAGTCCAATGGCGAGAAACCACAGCCTGGTGTCACAAACAACAATCCAATGGTGAAAGGCCCATAGCCTGGTCTCCAAATTCTAGTCCGATGGAGAATGATCCATGTCCCAGGCTCACAAACCCCAGACAGATCATGAAGGTCCATGTCCCAGGCTCACAAACCCTCTGTCTGATGGGAAAAGATCCTCTCGAGCTGGGACAAGTCCCCAGTGTTAATATTATTCTGGTTCTGAGATTTTGTGCTGGATTGACATTTCTGAGAACTTTTGAAAACATTCCTCTGTGCCTGGTTTTGTTGCAAAACAGCGCAATCCAATTAACTATCAACGATTAAGCCTTAATGATCTGGTTTGAAGGTATCATTTTTGACCTTAACACTACAGGGGTCTGGCTCAACTAAACAATTGGAGAGCCATGTGTATGCTGCCCATCATTTTGTGACCAATTTTTCATAACGGTGATCAGTAAATGGGCAAATTTTCTAATGTACTCTCCCAACAAATAAGTCGCAAATACAAACGTGCAAACCGACATGCTAATTTCCAGGGGGAAGTAGGCAGAGGAGCGAGGGATGAAATTCATCTGATTCTAAACTTGTCTAATGAGCAGTTACACAGACATAGCGAGCAGAAGGATAAATTTGCATAATTTCTCCTTTCATAGCCCAGAGATCAAGTATAACCTTCCTAGCATTGCACCATCCAACATCAGTGTATTCAGCAAGGGACAAGAATGAAAGCTGAGTCCTAGCTTGTCTGTCAGGTATTGCCACTCTAAGATAATAAAATGTGAGGCTGGATGAACACAGCAGGCCAAGCAGCATCTCAGGAGCACAAAAGCTGACGTTTCGGGCCTAGACCCTTCGCTCTCTGATGAAGGGTCTAGGCCCGAAACGTCAGCTTTTGTGCTCCTGAGATGCTGCTTGGCCTGCTGTGTTCATCCAGCCTCACATTTTATTATCTTGGAATTCTCCAGCATCTGCAGTTCCCATTATCTCAGGTATTGCCACTCCCCTGGCTAACCAACAATGACTATTAAGGCATGGGCCTATCTTGTGAAAACTGGCTAATACACTTTTTGTCCCTGGAGACTTTTACTTTACATTTAGCTCAAGTGCAAGCAGACATGATGAACAGAGATGCAATGACTTTTAGGGTTGATAACGGGAATATAGTTGACAATGATCTGTTCCCAGAGATAAACTCAAAGAGAGCTTGCAATAACAACAAGATAATCACTTGAGATTTGGATGGAATTATGTGATCTCTTTCATAAGAAATAATGGTCAGGGATGAAAGACAGGGTGAGAGGGCAAGGGGGAAGAGAAGATAAAAATTGATGTTTACTTGCAAAGAGAAATTTGGTTAGGCAAATAAACAATTTTTTTAATGATTTAGGAAAGCCCTTTAACCAGGGAGTAGGTGGAATGTGAAACACAACATCAAATGGAATATTTGAGCAAAGGGCCATCTCTGTATTTAGAAGGAGGCGAGATCTGCGTGCATGAACCTATGGACATTAGATAGGCCATTTAGGACCAATATGAAAAGTTTCTCCTCCCAGTGATTTGTGAGTCTGTGGAATTGTCTGCATCAGAAAGCAGTTGAGGCCAAAACTTTGAATGCTTTCTGTAAGTAGTGTTCAATATAGTTCCCAAAGCTAAAGTGATCAGAGGGTATGGCGAGAAAGTGGGAATAGGGCACTGAGTTGGAATAATCAACCATGAGCATATTGATTGGTAGAACAGGTTCAAGGGGCCAAATGGCCTACTTTTGTTCCAATTTTCTGTACTACTGTTTCTATAAGGGAGGAAGCATCACTTGACCTAAAACGTTACCTCTGATTTCTCTCCACAGATGCTGCCAGACCTGCTGAGCTTTTTCAGCAACTTCTATTTTTGTGGCAAAGACCCTGTACGGCAAGGGATCTGTCTCTATACTGTACATTTTATTTGCTTTGACCCATATCTGGGATCTGTTGAAATATGGTGAATAATTTAATGCTGAGATCAAAATCACCAGCTGGGACATATTTACATATATTGATATCAGCACAGTCACTTGTGCCCATCTGTTGAGACATAAATCAAAGTTTAAACATAATTTGAAATAATGTTCAAATTTGTTGACATTGTAAAGGATTATTTGCTTTTGGTGAAAAGTAACTAAACCAATGTTTCGTTAATATATTATTAACAATTCCATACATCTTTAAAAGGAAGTCAATAGTGTATAATACAGCATTTTAAATTCCAACGTGTTAATTATTTAACAATGAATGTTTGGCATTGTGGGGTGAAATTCGACAGCTTTTTTTAGCAATACATGTAAGCTTTAGAAATTTTTACTCTCTTCAAAGTAATAAACAGAATAGAGCACAGCAGGACAAAATGCACAAGTCATTTCTATTTTCACTTCAATATGTTGCTTCACGTAAAGCTGAGAACAGGAGAAAATAAAATTACCAATATGACATTACTGCAAGGATCATTACAGAAAAAGGAAACTCAGCGACTTTGTGTCTGATGTTCCTGAGTTCAATGATGTTGAGTTAATTTCAAAACGATGAAGACAAACCTCCTTTGCATTGATAATGATGCATTGTTCTTTGAGCTGAAAGACCTTTCGTGCTGAGGAACTAGTGAAGGTGCAAATGACTGTCCTTTTGTTAAAAAATTCTCTTGTTGCACCGATTGCAAGAGCTCAGGAAATGATGGAATTTAGGCAGCTGAGATGGAATCAGCATGTGGCTGTCATTTTTGCAAAGATTACAGTCGAATGTTTCCAGACACACTTTAGTAAGGTAACTGAGAGCAAATAAGTGCACACTTCAAGTCATTGACAAAAGCCTTAGCTGTTCTTGAAGATTTCTCCTTTTTTTAATTTTTCTGACTTTGTATTCTAAACTTTGGTTTATTTTTCTGTGTTTTAAGATGGTGCCTGAGACTGGAAGCACTATACACAATGCACATTATTTCACTTGTCATACAGTGCCTTTAGCCCATATATACCACAAAGGACTGTCTGTCAACTCTTAATAGCAATATGAAATGATCTTGATTGGTTATAACACAATTAACACTACAATAACGATTATGCTGAAAACTAACAATTAATATGATAAATCTGATAATTAATACTGTGAATCTAAGTCAGTATTTTGTACTTTACATTGGAGAAACGAAGCGTAGGCTTGGTGACCGCTTCGCACAACATCTATGTTCTGCTTGCAAAAAAGACCCTGAACTACCTGTTCCAAAACGTCAGCTTTTGTGCTCCTGAGATGCTACTGGGCCTGCTGTGTTCATCCAGCCTCACATTTTATTATCCTGAACTACCTCTTGCCTGCCACTTCAATGCACCACCCTGCTCCCTGGCCAATATCTCTGTCTCCGGCTTGCTACAGTGTTCCAGTGAAACCCACTGCAAGCTGGAGGAACAACACCTCATTTTCCGCTTGGGGACTCTACAGCTGTCCGGAATCAATATTGAGTTCAATAATTTTAGGATCTAAACATTCCCTTGTCCCAGTCCCCTCACCCCACACACCAGGCCTTGTTACCACATAGCCTGCCACTACACACCCTCTGTTGTTAGTCACTAACAGTCCCCATTAAGAACTGTTCACCCTCCCAACCTGACGTTAACAACTCCATTGTCTGTCCAACTGTCTTTCTCTCTCTTTGGGTTCTATCCTATCGTTTACTCCCTACCCCACCCACCTCCCTATTTTCGGCATATAAACTGACATTTTCCCAGCCACCATCAGTTCTGAGGAAGGGTCACGGGGCCCGAAACGTTAGCTCTGTTTTCTCCTCCTCAAATGCTGCCAGACCTGCTGAGCTTTTCCAGCAACTTTGTTTTTGTTCCTGATTTACAGCATCCGTGGTTATTTTGGCTTTAACTTTAACTTAACTTGGAATGGTCAAACATCACCACTCTGGACCTTGGCCTTGATCCACATGGTGATGGTTATCTCGTCTTCCTCTCTTGGTGGTCCCAGGATCATCTCTTCTTATAGTGGTTGGCCCTGAGTTACTGTTCCCGATAGTATTGTGCAGTGATTTTTATCCTTGGAAGCTTCCACATCCCTTTGGGACGATCTTTGACTCCCACCTGTGGATTGATCAGGAATCGATCCCCCGATTGATCAGACCCAATTAGACAGTGCCATGCAGATGTTGGGGTGGTCTTTGGTCCTCCATCTTTGAAAGTGTCAGGTAGGCTTCCCAGAGAAGAGTTGACGTGTCCTTTTGTTCCAGAAGCAGCTTGATGTTTTCTATTTCCTGGTAAATAGACTTAGTCAATTATGTATTTTGCTGTCTGCAGCTGTAGCCTGCCTGTCTGAGTCTGCAGCTTGTTTATTTCAGTATCTCTTACACCAATACTACTATGACAAATGCTTGGCTTGATTTCCCAGCATGCTTGGTGTATTATCCGATTCTGCAATTTTGAGAGGCCCGTCGGGCTACAACGTAACAATCACTAAACCAAATCAAATTAATCAAATCAAGATTCATGAGACTTCATCTTTTCAGCAATGAAGAGCAAAATAGAAGGAAAGAAATTTGCTAAATAATTCAAAAGGTCAGATATGGTGATTTTGCCTCAGTTCTACTAAATGGATGATATGTCAAGCTTAAAAAAAATTAGATGAATTTACAATTGTGCCTAGTCAGTGATTAATTATTAAGCTTAAATCCTCAACCTTTTTTAGTATTTTGGTGCTCGGATTCTATGTACATTTCCATAGCCGCTCCCCTATTCAATAGAAAAAGCACTGATTAATGCCATTAACCATTCTCTTCAGTAACAGTCTAATGTTTTCATCTAACTGAACTCTTTCATCTGCAGTATCAGCCCAATAATCTTCCTCAGCATTTACTCCAACTTCTGATATTCTTAAAGTGTAGAACATAACAAGAGTAGGCCATTCAGCCCCTTCGAGTCTGCTCCCCAATTTGTACGATCATGACTGATCTCATCTCGGACACAACTCCTATTCCTGCCTAATCCCCATAACCCTTTAGCCCTTTACTAATTAGAAATCTGCCAATATTATCCTTAATTTACTTAATATACCAGCACCCACCATACTCTGGGATTGTGAATTCCACAGATTCACAAACTTTTGAGAGGAGTAATTTCTCCTCATAAAACGAAAAGAAATTTAAGAACTGCAAATTCTGAAAATCAAAAGCAAAATCAGAAATTGCTGGAAAAACTTAGGAGCACCTGTGGAGCGTTCTGAAGAAGGGCCACTGCACCCGAAGTGTTAATTCTGTTTTCTGTCCACAGATGCTGCCAATCCTGCAGAGTTTATGTTTGTGTTTCAAATTTCTCCCCATCTCTGTTTTAAACCAGCTAACCCTTATCCTAAAACTATCACCCCTCTTTTCTAGATTATCCCACATGAGGAAACATCTTTTCTACATCCACTTTGTCAATCCTCTTTATCATCTTAAACATCTCAATTAGATCTCATCTCATTTTTTTGTGGTGGAGAAAACAGAGTTAACGTTTCGGGCCCGGTGATCCTTCCTCAGAACTGATGGTGGCTGGGAAAATGTTAGTTTATACGCAGAAAATAGGGAGGTGGGTGAGGTAGGGAGTAAGCGATAAGATAGAACCCACAGAGAGTGTAGGCTAGAGCTGCTCAATCCCTCTTCACCTCAGGAATCTGGTAAATCTTTGTCATACTCTCTCCAGAGCCAGAGCACCCTTCTTCAGATGAGGAAATCAGAACTGGACACAATACTCCAGGTTCTCTACTCCTTGGAGATCTCAAACTGGACAAGTTCACAAGTTTATATGATCTTGTTGTTGCTTATGCCACTGCTCAGTGTTAATCCTTTTAAACCCACACTCAACACACATGCCTACTTGAGAAGGGGATAACCGTTTAGAAAGACTCCACTGATCCTCCTGACAATTGAAGACTGGGTACATCCCCTGTGACCACTCCATTCCCATAATTGGCTAGGCCCCATATGGGACTGTAGAAATGCTCCCACCAGCTCTTCCTCAAGGTTTCAGTGTCACTTGGACTCAGCATTGCATTCCACTCTAACCTGCCACACAGCTGGCCAATTCCTGCTCTGCCTGCCTCTTCCTAGTGTGCAGAGCAACCACCTGGTCACCTCCACTTAAACCCTCTGTAGCTGCAGTGTGACAGCTTCTTGAAACTTGAAAGTTTAATCAATTCTCAGCCTCATGTATGTCCTTCCTCATTTCCTCAAGCTCAGAATTACTAAGCAACTGGAGACATTTCATTACAGCACAGTACAGGCCCTTTGGCCTTCGAAGTTGTGCCGACCTGTCATACCGATCTCAGGCCCATCTAACCTACACTATTCCATGTACGTCCATATGCTTACCCAATGACAACTTAAATGTACCTAAAGTTGGCAAATCTACAACCGTTGCAGGCAAAGCGTTCCATTCCCTTACTACTCTCTGAGTAAAGAAACTACCTCTGACATCTGTCCTATATCTTTCACCCCTCAATTTAAAGCTATGCCCCCTCGTGCTCGCCGTCACCATTCTAGGAAAAAGGCTCTCCCTATCCACCCTATCTAACCCTCTGATTATTTTATATGTCTCAATTAAGTCACCTCTCAACCTTCTTCTCTCTAATGAAAACAGCCTCAAGTCCCTCAGCCTTTCCTCGTAAGACCTTCCCTCCATACCAGGCAACATCCAAGTAAATCTCCTCTGCACCCTTTCCAAAGCTTCCACATCCTTCTTATAATGCGGTGACCAGAACTGTACACAATACTCCAAGTGCGGTCGCACCAGAGTTTTGTACAGCTGCAGCATAACCTCTTGGTTCCGGAACTCGATCCCTCTATTAATAAAAGCTAAAATACTGTATGCCTTCTTAACAGCCCTGTCAACCTGGGTATCCTAAATTAATCTAGTCCCATTTCCCAGCATTTGGTCCATACACCTCTGAAATCTTCCTGTTCATAAATCCATCCAGATGCATAATTTTTGTGGAGATAACTTTCGCCAATTTGAAACTGTATGATTTTAGTTCTGTAGGTGCACTGAGCTCTAGGTCAAACATGGGACTTATTTTATTCAATGCATTTTTTTTCTCAAGAGATGTTTGAATAGAATTGAGATATATTTAGTTGTGCTTTGTATTACCTATCAGGACTGATAATGTGTTCCAGTGGCAGTGCTGTATAATGAATGCTGGTTTGCATTATCTCTCTGTCCAAGATGTCAAAGTGATAACAAACAGTACGAAATGTACCGGAGAAAATCTCATCCACACAATTTCCACAACAGGAGTCAATTATTTGCATGCTTCCTTGGTCTCACATTGTCCAATGTCCATATAATTCATTCCAAACTTGACTCCCCTGTCTGAATTTTACCCCAGAGGCAGATGTCAGGTCCACTCATACATGTATCCCTCTTCTCAGTGATCCCTTAATTGAGCAGAATACAGAAGGATGTGACAAGGCTACAAGCATACAGCATGCCACTTATAACACAGAAACGTAGAAAATAGGAGCAGTAGTAGGTCATTTGGACCTTTGAGCTTACTCTGCCATTCAATACAATCCTTGCTGATCGCCTGGCTCAATCCCTTGTTCCAACTTCCTTCTCATACTCTTCGATCACTTTATAGAATAGAATAGAATGACAATTTATTGTCACTTGTATTGATGAAAATACAGTGTCATGTGTATTATTCAGCACCTTTTAATTTACAGAAATTATCAAAAGAAATCATTGAGACAGCATTCGGACAAAGTTCATCTTTTGTTTTCCACGGCTCCTGGGTATCTGACGCGGCTACGAGATGCCACCAACATAACCACCACTGAATCTGCCAAAGCGAGAATTTCCGAACCGGGACCCATCATGCCACCACCACTACAGCCACCACTGAAACCGTCACCAGGAGGAACGGACCACACCCACCAACAGTGAAGCCTTCGGTAAAGATGTGGCCGCGATGGCCATGAGGAACGGACATCCAGATCCACCACACTGCCGCAAGAGACCCTCACAACCGGTTTCCTCCACCACAGTCGCAGTAAAGGAGAAAAGGTGATCTTTGGCACCAAAGAGACATGAAGAAACAAAGCAAAAACAAAGAACAATGAAGAATGCGGGCGGTCACATGGTCACAGAACTGGAACACTTCCCACACCCTGACGCTGCTTAGCCCTCAGAGATATATCTAATCGTTTCTTGAGTTCTGAGCCTGCTCTGTACAGACTCAGCACTGTGGCTGTGTAGGAGACCTGGTAAATATTGAAAAGTTAAAAGGGAAAACAGGTAAATTTGGCCAATTTGGTGCAATAGAACGTTGCAGTCCTTTGGGGAGAGAGAGAGAGAGAAAGTGAAAGACAGAAATGTGCTGTGGAAAATAAAGTTATGCTTCTGAATATGAGCATTGTAATAGATACAGATACAAGAGGAGAAAAATAAGCCCATGTGAGCAGGACGTTAAGGAGGACAATTAGATGATCAGAAGCTGATTGAATGAGCAGGTAAACACTTCCTGGGCCCAAGGAATTTAGTGTGAAGATGGAACAGAAATTGTGAAGAATGAGCTATAGACACTCAAAGGTGGGTTTCTGCAGAGTGCAGATGACTCCAAAGCCTTTTAAAATGGGTTTCAGGTATCCCCCCTCCTTCTGAGCAGTAGTCAATTTTCGCAGGTGCAGATTAGGGGTACTCATTATGAGCCAGCACCCTACACTGCTAACCTAGCCAGCCTGAATTCAGAGGGCTGATATATCTGAGCCCCGTGCAGCTTTACTGGAGTCTGGTCAGTTCCTCAATGGATGATGGATCGTGAGTCTTCACACAAGTGATGACCAAGTGTGGAATTGGGCATCTTTTGAAAGCTATGTTCCAAAAAGTTATAACTATGTACCCCACAACTCCATTTATCACCATGGCTCCTCATACCATCCATGCCATCTCAATGCCCACTTAAGACACCCAGCAACTCTCCAGAATCCTTATACTTTTTATAGACACTGCAAGTCAGTGCAGGCTTATTTGTTCAGTATATACCATGTACATAACCAGTAACTCATACACTAACAAACGCAAGACTGCACTATTGAGAAAATTCCTATGGATCATACAAGTGTCAACTAGGCAGACCACTAAAGCATCAATGATAGACACTTTAAACAGTTCACATCTCTTAGTCATGCCCAAATAAACATTGGGATATTTACAAGAGAAATCACAAAGCAATTTATTATAATCACTTAAAAATTGTGAAACTCCTTCAACAATTCACTTTGCTTGTTTACAGTGGAGTCCTTCTGAGTTCAAGCTCTTACAGGTTTCAGCAGTCAGCCAAGCATGTATAATAAAGTCAAGGGGAACTGTATAAAACTGTTGCAGAGATAGTAGGGACTGCCAATGCTGGAGAAAAAGAAACTGGTGTACACACCAGCATCCTTGCAATTACGGGTTAGATTCTTGTTCGCTTTGCAATATTATAAATTTTTAACAGCTGACTTCACATTTAGTGACTTAATCTTTGGCAGAAAGCAGGGATAATTTCCCTTGGGCGTCTCTACTGTCTATCAGTAATTTCAATGGAAAAGCTCTGATTGCTCCAGAAGGCCAGCTTCATTAAGATTGTGTAGTATTGAGATTTGACTATTCCAGTGCACTTCTGACTGAGTTCACAGTTCTATCTTCCTCAAACTTAAAGTTATCCAAAAGCCTGTTTTATCCCACAGCAAGTCAGAATTCCCTATCAGCTCCCTGCCTGTTGACTTACTTTGGCTCTCAGTCTAGCAACATCTTTAATTTGAAATTCTTATCTTTATTTGAAAACCCCTGCATGACCTCAGCTCTCCCTATCTCTTCTTTCTTTTCTAACCCCACAAGCTTTGCTAATTGAGCTGAAAGAGAATAAGGATTGCAGCCATTTCACATCTCTGTTTCTCTCTCACCACAGTTAGCAACTCCTTTGTCTTTTGTCTTTCACCTCATACTATCTGTCCCCGTTGATCCTCTTTCTCCTATCCCTTTGAGTTACAAAGAAGAATCATTGCGGACTTAAAAAGTTAACTCTGTTCTCTCTCTCTACAAAAGCTGCCAGACCTGCTGAGCGTCCTGCCAATTTCTGTGTTTGTTGTCTGGGAGAACTTCCTTGCTAATTCTTGAGTAGTATCATGCAATATTTTTACATCCTCCTGAAAGGGCCAACAGTGTCTTGAATGAACATGCTTCCCCCAAAAGAAGTATGACTAATGAAAAAGCACTGAATATTCAATATGTGAGTTGTCAAATGCCTTGAAATGGTCGCTTTAATGATTGGCTAGGCACCTGTTTCTATGGAGATGACTAATCACATCTTTGCAAGTTGCCATGAACAAAAATGGCCAGTCAAGGAGAAAATGACTGAATTTGTTTACATTATTACGTTTTGAGCTGAGGGGATTTGAGAATGCATTCACACTCTGTTTGTTTCGATATTTGGTGTCACTACAGCAAATGACCTCAGGTTACAGCACAAACAAGAACCACAGTGTTACTTACATTATAAAATGTCCTAAGGCACTTCATGGGGAACAATTGCTTTATTCATTTACAGGATGAGGGTGTGTCTGGTTTGTTAGCATTTATTATCCGTCCCTAATTACCCTGATTATAAAACAAGATCTGGCACATGCCACTTAAAGTGATATTAGGCCAATTGAACAAATGACCATAATCTTGATCAGGAGGTAGAGAGATGGAAAGCTTTAGGCAGGAAATGGAGCCTAGGCAATTGAAGGTGTGACCATCAATGTTGAAACAATTACTGCCAAAGAAGGAAAAGAGGTCAGAACTAGGGAAGATTAGATAGATTGTGAGAGGCAAGGTGTAATGATAGGATTTTAAAACAGAGTTACAAATGATCAAATAAAGTTCTGTTTGGGCGGCATGGTGGCTCAGTGGTTAGCACTGATAATGGGAACTGCAGATGCTGGAGAATCCAAGATAACAAAGTGTGGGGCTGGATGAACACAGCAGGCCAAGCAGCATCCCAGGAGCACAAAAGCTGACGTTTCGGGCCTAGATCCTCTCTGATGAAGGGTCTAGGCCCAAAACGTCAGCTTTTGTGCTCCTGAGATGCTTCTTGGCCTGTTGTGTTCATCCAGCTCCACACTTTGTTATCAGTGGTTAGCACTGCTGCCTCACAGCTCCAGGGACCTGGGTTCAATTCCAGCCTTGGGACACTGCCTGTGTGGAGTTTACACATTCTCCCTGTGTCTGCGTGGGTTTCCTCCCACAATCCAAAGATGTGCAGGTTAGGTGGATCGGAAATGCTAAATTGCCCATAGGGATATCTAGATGGGATGGGATGGGTCGGGTGAGATGCTCTGAGGTTTGGTGTGGACTTGTTGGGCCAAAGGGCCTGTCTCCACACTGTAGGGATTCTATGATTCATTGAGCTGCAGTGATGGGATTGGAGCCTGTAACCTAAGAACATTTTTCTGAGACAGCAATACCACTAAAACCAACTTCCCTTTTGTCATAAGGTGTCTGAATAACTCTAATGTTACATTGAAAAAAAATCTAAAGAAAGGACAAAAGGGTGATTGTGTTATGAGGGGCAATTAGATCCAATTTTGATAAATCACTGATCCTAAATTGAAAACAGGTGATAAAATACACTGTTGTTAGCCAAGATTTTCTCAAGGTGTTTTGAAGAAAAGTTGTACAAATTATCTAAATTTTGACAAATAGTTGTACATATGCTCAACAAATGGTAAGTTCTGGGTCAATTAGTCAGGCACCAGTATTCATAAATCTGGGGGATCGATTGAACCTAATAGTGAACTTGGGCTAAACAAATGGGACAGAAAGTATTGGAAGTCCAGATGCCTGAACGTCCAAATTGGTGGAAATAGTTTCCGCAGTTGCAAGTGTTGAGGATATTTTATCAATTGAGAAGTGACATATCGTTATGAAGTGTGTGGCAATAGATACCTGTAGATATTAACCTAAAATTTGTTGGGTTAGCTAAAATGCAGTTAAATGGAATTAAGTTGAATGAAATGAGAAGGAGAAAACATATGAATCTTAGTGATGACAAAGGTCACTGGTTTTAATGGATGCCTGTGTTAGGCTTTGAGTGTGTGTGTATGTGTATGTGTGTGTCTGGATTGAGGTATTGCAAAACAGTGGAAATCAACTGAAGTCTCACAACAACTCTGGAAAAACTGAAGTTTTATTTAAAACAGCCACTTCGAATCAAATGTTGCAATGTGGATTATTTATCAGCTGAATTAGTAATAGTCATGGAATGTGATGAAAGAGATTACAAACTACGCATATGCTAATGACCTGAGTCTCCACAATCTAATAGGACAGGACCATAAAATTGAAGTGAGAGCCATTCATTTCAAACATCACTATCTTTAAGGGTCATGCCAGCTATAACCCCACGACCAGGTGAGTCTGCAACAGTGTTAAAAAGTCCACTTACCCTTATCAACATCACTTAGCAACAATGTAAAATATACCAAAAAACTGTTGATTCTGAGAATCAGCAATTGCTGTGAAAACTCAGCAGATTTGGCAACACCTGGTTCCGAAGGATGGTCACCGAACACAAAATATTAACTTTGTTTTCTGTGTGCAGATGCGGCCAGATCCACTGAGATTTCCGAACAATTTCTGTTTCCATTTATTGAAAATATAATTGCCTACAGACCCTTTACCTGCCCGCCAAGGTATAAAAGGTTGCCAGTCGAAGGTTGTTATTAAATAAGGCAGGCAGGAAAAGCTTGGTAAACTTCTTGTTCATGGTATCGCAGTACGAGAATATTTGGGAGGGAACTTATGGATGTAGTGATTGCAAAACCATCATTGAGCTCACTTGAACGTCAACTATCAAATCCCCATTTGTGTGTGTGTGCAGCAAAAGTGTCCTACTCTCATCAAACCTCTCCTTACATCATCAAAGAACTCCATTAAGTTAGTTCTACTTCACCTTAAAAAATCCTAGCTAGTTTTCATTTTTTAAGCTGTGTTCTCTCTGCGGTAATATTTTCTTCATTTTCCCAAGGGATGAGGGCTTCACTGGCTTGGCTAACCTTTATTGCCCAAAGGACAGTGAAGAGTCAACCACATTGCTTTGGGTATGGAGTCACATGTAGGCCAGACCAGGTAACAATGGTAGCTGTCCTTCCCTAATAGGCATTAGTGAACCTGAGGGTTTTCCGCACTCCACCCACCCCCCCCAACAATCTACAATGATTGTTTCAGAGATAGTTGGTACTAGAGATGTTGCGAAATAGGCACTGATGATGTCTTCTCGACTGAGACGAAACGTTTGCAATTCACTTGCCAAGCTCGGCGAACAGACCAACAGCTAATAGTTGGTACTACAGATGATAGATAATCTGAGATAACAAGGTGTAGAGCTGGATGAAGACGCCAGGAAAGATGATGTTTCGAGCATAGACCAGTGTCTAGGCCCGAAACATCATCTTTCCTGCTCCTCTGATGTTACTCGGCCTGCTGTGTTCATCCAGCTCTATACCTTGTTATCTCTAATCTATAATGATTTCATGGCTATCACTAGACCAATATTCCAGATTGTTTAGTGAATTCAGATTCCACCATCTTCCATGAGGGGATTTGAATCCAGGTTCCCAAGACATTAGCTGAGTTTCTAGATTCATGATCTAGTGATAATGCCACTAGGCCATTGCCTCCGCCTAGTTGACTTGCATTTCTATCCTTGCTTTTGATGTTAGATTAACTGTCCGGTGTTTCCAGGTTTCTGTTCTGTCTTTTTCCTTAACCAAAGACACAATGTTTGTTCTAATTGTTAAACAGAATTGCAAAAAAAGCTACTTTTCCCCCCAAAAATGTATTTGTAGGTAATGCAGCCTTTTATATTACTGTATAGGAGTCATGTTTCTGCATACTCTCCTTCCTTGTCTTATTCATGAGACATGTATGAGACCCGAATATTCACTATTTACTAAAACATTATTAAAAAATTATTTATCAGCTGTAGAAAAAATCATTTCTAGCATCAATTTGAAAAGTTTACAGTGATGAAACCGGAACAAGCATAAAACTCCAGTAAAAAATATATTGAAAAGAATTTATGTTCCAACACCTTTCTGTTCTGAAGAAGAGTCGTACTGGACTCAAAGTTTTTAATTTATTTTCTCTGCATGCATGTTGCCAGACCTGCTGGGTTTCTCCAACATTCCCTGTGTTTTCCTGAAATTCCAGGCCCGAGTGAGAATGATGGTAAATACTCAACTTTCTGAAGGTGAATGCAGTAAATGGAGTTATCCGAGTTGTGTTGTACTATTGTTTGTTTGGCAATAAGGAATTGGGGAATGTATGGTTTCTAGTTAACATCTTTGTTGGTTGACACCTTGACAATTAAAACCATTTAAAAACAATTTGTAATGCTATTGTAATATAAGCTGTCACTAGGAATAACAAGTATCAGCTCAGCCCACTTAACAGGCCTCCCTTGTGTGATCTTCATTGGGCAGGATGTGTGATAACTTTGGTTTAAGAACAAAGTCAGGTATCACACAACAGCAGGTTATAGTCCAAGATAATGGAACAGCAGATGCTGGAGAATCTGAGATAACAAAGTATGGAGCTGGATGAACACAGCAGGCCAAGCAGCATCCGAGGAGCAGGAAACATAATCTTTCCTGCTTTAAGATAATGAAACGTGAGGCTGGATGAAAACAGCAGGCCCAGCAGCATCTCAGGAGCACAAAAGCTGATGTTTCAGGCCTAGACCCTCTCTTTTGAGCTTTTGTGCTCCTGAGATTCTGCTGGGCCTGCTGTGTTCATCCAGTCTCACATTTCATTATCTTGGATTCTCCAGCATCTGCAGTTCCCATTATCACTGATACATCTTTCCTGCTTTGTTCATCCAGCTCTACACCTTGTTATCTTGCTAGTCCAACAGGTTTATTTGGAATCACACAAGTTTTTGGAGCGCTGCCCTTTTGTCAGGTGTGATTCTGAAAGCTGGTGCGATTCCAAATAAGCCTGATGGACTATAACCTGGTGTTGTGTGATTTCTGGCTTTGTCCACCCCAGTCCAACTCTGGCACCTCTGCATTTTGGCTTAAGAACACATTTGTTTCCAGCACCTTTCTAACATAATTGACATACTTCATTCAAAGTTAATTCATTCTAATTATCTGAGAATTCATTGTTTTTCAAACTGTAGAGTGCTATTTTCCGAGTCATTGGCATCGTTTAGTTCAAATTTAATGGAAATGTCAATTATTTTCAACCACAAAGAAAAGACTTCATATTGCCTTCATTTAAAGCTTCAGCTGTCATTAACTCTCTTCTGTTTTATTGAGTTAATACTTTTGATATGGACACAGCCTTGCTCCATCCAAAATACTCCTAGCAAAAATTGATTGGATTACAAGAGCGCTATTTTAAAATCTTATTTGTTTATGTATTACCGGAACAGATTTTGTTTAATTCAATTTACTATAGAAATCTGAATTCACTAATCTCTATTGTGGCAAGAAAATGTATCTTCCCAAATGGCAAGCATGAATTTATGAACAACAACAGAAGTTGTTGGAACAGCTCAGCAGAGAAAAAATCGGAGTTAACATTTCGGGTGTGGTGCTCCTCCCTCAGATCTGGTGTCGTGTGAATTTATATTTTCTCAATTCATGCAATACTTTGGGAGAGTTTCTTTGAGACATCTTCATCCTCAATCAGCTCACTTTCGCCAAGTTGACATCAATTGAACATCTTGTTTCATCATTCAAAGTAATTCTTCTAATCTGTTTTTGAATTAATCACCTTTACAGTGAGGCATCATTTTAACTTAAGATAATAAAATGTGAGGCTGGATGAACACAGCAGGCCAAGCAGCATCTCAGGAGCACAAAAGCTGACGTTTCGGGCCTAGACCCTTCATCAGAGAGCTCTCTGATGAAGGGTCTAGGCCCGAAACATCAGCTTTTGTGCTCCTGAGATGCTGCTTGGCCTGCTGTGTTCATCCAGCCTCACATTTTATTATCTTGGAATCTCCAGCATCTGCAGTTCCCATTATCTCTGACATCATTTTAACTTGTTGTTATTTGTCTGCAGCATGCACTCAGAGTGAGCTTGCTTTTAGATTCAGTAGTTGTCTTCGTTAAATTTGCAATGAGTTAACATGCAATCTAACTTGCTCTGCAATCACAAGCCTTAAAATGAAACTGAAAACGCAATGGCTCAGGTTAAAAAGGCTGAATGTACCTTTAACAATGAGGTGATGCATTACGGACTTCAGTGTTCTACAAGTGTTGCACCGATGTGTACATATTCCAGGTATCACACTGCATTGCAGATGTAAAAGAAAGATTTTGGAAATGACCAGAAAGAAGTTGGAAAGAAGATATTGGAAAATGCCCAAAATGGGCAGGGATTGTGATAAAACCGTTGATTAAAGTGTAGGGCAATGTGCTATCTTCATAAAAACCGAAAGAACTGTGGATGCTGTAAATCCGGAACAATAACAGAAATTTCTGGAAAAGCTCAGCAGGTCTGGCAGCATCTATGAAGAAAAATCAGAGTTAACGTTTCGGGTCCAGTGGCACTTGCTCAGAACTGTTATCTTCATGCTGCCCAGGATGGTGAGTAGCTTGAACAGGAGATTGCAGGTTGTTACATTCCCATGTATCTGCTGCCCTTGACCTTCTAGGTGGAAGTGGTTATAGATTTGGAAGGTACTGTCTCGGGATCTTTGGTGAATTTCTGCAGTGCATCTTGTAGATGGTACACAGTACTGTGACTGAGCATCGCCCGTGGAGGGAGTGGATGCTTGTGGATGTAATGCCAATCATGTGAGCTGCTTTGTCCTGGATGGCGTCAAGTTTCTTGTGTGTTGTTGAAGCTGGACTCATCCAGGAAAGTGGGGAGTATTCCATCACATTTTGGACTTGTGCCTTGTGGATGAGGGACAGGGTTTTGGGAGTCAGGAGATGGGTTACTCTCTGCAGGATTCTGACCCTCTCGCCTGCTCTTATAGCCACTGTGTTTATGTGGCAAGTCCAGTAGAGTTTCTGGTCAATGGTAATCCCCAGGATGCTGGGAGTGGGATTTTCAGTGATGATAATGTCATAGAATGTCAAGAAGTGATTTTTAGATACTCTCTTATTGAAGACAGCCATTGCCTGGCACCTTGGTGTAGTGGAAGTTACTTGCCACTACAACAAGAAACATTCTCTCCAGAGTGACCCTAATAAAACATTTTTTTTTCCGAAGAAGGGTCTAGGCCCGAAACGTCAGCTTTGCTGCTCCTCTGATGCTGCTTGGCCTGCTGTGTTCATCCAGTTCTATACCTTGTTATCTCAAAACCTTTCATAATTTGTTTGACCTCTATTCACAGCCTTGTTATTTTGAAATTGCAAGAGAATTACTGAGTTGCCACCCCAAGATACCAACTTTCATTCCTTCATCCATCACATTGGCTTTGCCCTAGTTAGTGCCTGTTGGCCAATTCACATAAACCCACCTTTTCTGAGGTGCTGCAGTCAACAGCTGATCCTTCAATCCCAGCTAACATATGTATTTGCGCTGCCTCCTTATCTCTAGCAGGAGTAAATGATTAGAGAGGCATTGAAAAGCCATAGACAAGCCTCAGTAAAAGGGAGGATGGCAAACAGTGAGATGCTGCAAATGTCTCTGGAAAATGTCGATGCTGAAAAAAACAGTCACCTTCCCAGTCACTGGTAATTCCATCTCTGTCTTGCTCTGACACTGGAGCTGTCACCGCAGGAGCTGGGAGATTTCAGTGAGTGTGCCCCATAAGCAAGAACAGACGTCTCACACACACTGTTGCATGCTGAGTTTAGGGAATTGTTTCTTGAATGGATAACATGTTCTAGCCAAAATGTCATTCTCCCTGAAATCAAATCATCTTGTCTTACTCCCCGTAGCTTCTATTCATTCACCACATCATGCTTAATTCCGGAGAGAATGCATATCGTCACTCATGCCTAAGAAGAATTGAAGGTTTGAAATCAGCACTTGCCAAACCATTCCCTGTAGACCTTTCATACTTCAAATAGTTAGATAAAAGTGTTAAACATTGTTTAGAATTATACCTCATAACTAAGCTGTAAGTAATTGGTGATCCCTTTAAACAGTGGTGGTTAGAGTGTGCCTCTCTGCTGGTTAGTATGTTTAAAAAGGGCACAGCAGGAATATTGACTCCAAAATGCCACTTGTGTCACACTGGCTGATACTATGATTTGCTTGCTACTCTTTCACACTGCACCCAATGGGTTCCAGGGAACAAGAGCATTCACCTCCGTTTTGGCTCTCAAGGCAAGTGTTTAAATAACAGTTGATACTGAACCCAGTTTTTGTGACCAGCATCTCAATGGCTTGGGACCCTACTAATTACAAGGTGTTAATATTCTCTTGCCCCTTAAAATAGCAGCACTTGCTTGTGGTTGCCTGGTTGAATGCTTGTCTGACCTTGAAAACACATTGGCCTGAGATATTATGCTCTGCCCATGACTCCAGGCTGTGTGTAAGAATATAAGAACCAGGAGCAGGAGCATGCAATTCAGCCCCTCACACCTGATCCACTGTTTAATATAATCATGGCTAATGGCATCTTGGTCTCAAGCCCACATTCCTGCCTGCTATCCATAAGCCTTTAGCCCTTCATCCATTGAAAATTTGCCCATCTCCTCCATAAATTTACTCAATATCCCTGCATCCACCACACTCTGAGCCAGTGAATTCCACAGGTTTGCGATTCTTTGAGAGAAGTAGTTCCTCCCCATCTCTGATTTAAACCTGGTCTCTCATTCTAACAGTATCATGGAGCGGCAGCCAGTTCATCGATAAATACATGACTACTGCAGGATATCACATTTCATCTAACCAGGCTTAGCCCAGCACAAAGGTGAATTCTGTTGCCCTTCTGATGATCTTGAAATGATTTTTCTTCCCCCCTTTGTTCATTCACAGGATGAGAGCATCACTGGTTAGGCAGCATTTATTCCCCATCCCTAATCACCCAGAGGGCTGTTATGAGTCAACCACATTGCTTTGGGTCTGGAGTCAAATGAAGGCCAGGCCAGGTAAGGATGGCAGCCACCATCCCTAAAGGGCATTAGTCAGTCAGATGGGTTTTTCCCCAACAATCGGCAATGGATTCACAGTCATCATTGGACTCTTAATTCCAAATATTTATTGAATTCAAATTCCACCTTCTTCCCTGGTGGGATTCGAGCCCCCAGCTCCAGAACATTATCTGGGTCTGGATTAATAATGCCACTACGCCATCCCCACTGCATAGCATGGCATTACATGGCACCGTGCAGATGATACAGTTCGATGATACCCGAATCATTAGTTGTTAATGCTTTCTTTTTAATTCGTCAATTACATTTCATTTTAAGCATTTCTCATAATTCAATCAGTTACCATGGTCACCTCCAATTGTCCTTTTCATCACTTTTCTTTGACAATATCCTTAATCTTTCCATCTCCTATGATCTTGATTAAAACTTCCATTGTTGGATGTCTTTCCACATTGTTTGATTTCCTTTCTCTTAAACCAGGCATTTTTTATTTTAATGTTATTTTATAACTCAAAGCCTAATACTTATTTACAGTGTCCTAAGCTGAAGGGGATCTTCTATCAATTGTTATACTACCTGGCAGAACACAACAAAGAGGTTGAGCTTTGTCTCCTCTGTTTAAATCATTAGGCTATTCGAATACAAGACAAAGGAGCAGAATTAGGCCATTCTGCCCATCGAGTCTTCTCCACCGTTTGATCACGGCCGGTATGTTTCTCAACCCCAAATCCCTGCTTTGTCCCTGTAACCTTTAAGCCCTTTACTGATCAATGTATCTCTGTCTTAAAGGCACTCAATGAATTGGGTCCTTCTGTGACAATGAGCAACATATACAGCGATAAAAAAGGTAAATGGTATGTTGGCCTTCATTGCGGGAGGTTTCGACTACAGGAGCAGGGATGTGTTGTTATAGTTGTACAGGGCCATGGTAAGACCACACCTGGAATACTGTGTGCAGTTTTGGTCTCCTTTTCTGTGGAAGGATGCTCTTCCTCTCGAGGGAGTGCAGCGAAGGTTTACCAGGCTGATTCCATGGATGGTGGGTCTGACATATGAGGAGAGATTGACTAGATTGGGATTGTTTTTGCTAGAGCTCAGATGAATGAGGGGGCATCTCATAGAGAGTCATAAAATTCTAACAGGGCTGGACAGGGTAGATGCAGGGAGGATGTTGCCGATGATGAGTGGGTCCAGCAACGAGAGGTCACAGTATGAGGAGTAGATGATTTAGGACAGAGATAAGGAGACATTTCTTCACCCAAAGAGTGGTGAGCCTGTGGAATTCATTACCACAGGAAGTAGTTGATGCCAAAACATTGAAAGTATTCAAGAAGTGACTAGAAATAGCAATTGGGGTGAATAGGATCAAAGCAGGATTAAGTTATTGAGTTGGTCTATCAGCCACAATCGTGAAGATTAGCAGAGCAGGCTCGAAGGGCTGAATGGCCTCTGCCTGCTCCTATCTTCTATGTTTCTATATTTATGTTTCCACAGATTCACCACGCTCTGGCTAAGAAAAATCCTCCTTATCTCAGTTCCAAAGGGTCATCACTTCACTCTGAGGCTGTGCCTTCAAATAAACTTTTTTTATCTTGATCTTTTGCGAAGGCAAGACATGTTAATTGATCATCTGAACATTTATCCTTATCCTTCTAAATCTATAAATGTACCATGCTTGACAAAGTTAACTCCCTGTTCACCCTCAGAACTAAGCGAATAATCTCCTAATCTGTCGCATAAAGCAACCTGTCTGATCATGAGTACCGACAAAATTGGCTAGTGATTTGGTCATCATACTTTAGATATATCATGCAGAAAGCGTTTTTATCTGTTAGATCATACTTGATCATGTATGCTATCTCATTTCTCTTGAAGATGTTCAGCAGAAGACATGTACCAAAATACAGTGAAAAGTTTGTTTACGAACAGTACAGGCAAATCATTGTAAGTAATGGACGTACAGGTCAAAAAGACTTACAATCGGCATACAGATTACGTTCCACAGCGATTGTGCTGGACAAGATCAACGTTAGCAAGATCAACATTATTTGAAGCTAGAGAGTCCATTCATCAGTCTATTAATAGCAGCAAAGATGCTGTTCCTAGACCTGCTTGTGAGTGTTCAAGCTTCTGTATCTTCTGCCTGATGGAAGAAGCTGTAGGAGATCATTACCGGGGTGCAATGGGTCTTTGATGACGTTGGCTGCCTTTCTGTGGCAGTGAGCCGCGTAAATAGAGCCTATGGATGGAAGGCTGCCTTTCATGATGGTCTGGGCTATGCACACCACCTTCTGTAGTTTCTTACACACCTGGGCAGAGCAGTTGCTGTACCAGGCCATTATCAGCTGGGCAGAATGCTCTCAATGGTGCATCTGTAGAAGTTGGTGAGAGACCTTGTGGATGTGGTAAATTTCCTGAGCTGCCTAAGGCATTATCATGCCTTCTTGACTGCTGCATCTACGTGGGAAGTTCAGGACAGGTCATCATTCTGAGGAACTTAATGCACTTCACTCCCTCAACCTCAGTCCCATTGATGTAGATGGGAGCGTGTTCACCTCTTTTCTTTCTGAAGTCAGTCTTTAGTTTTGCTGACATTAAGAGACGGATTGTTTTCAATGCACCACGTCACCAAGCCCTCTATCTCCCTTCTGTAGTTTGACTCGTCCTTGTTAGATATCCATCCCCCTACAATGGCACTATCAGCGAGCTTGTAGATGGCGCTCATTTGGAATTTGGTAACACTGTGGTAGGTATAAAGGGGGTACAGTAGGGGACTGAGGAGGCATCCTGGGGGGGGCTCCAATGTTGAGTGTTATTGTGAAGGGGGTGTAGTTACCTATCCTCACTGATTGCGCCTAGGGGTCAGAAAGTTGAGGATCATGTTTCAGAGGGTGGAGCCAATGCAGCAGTGAGCCAGCCATGCTAATCACTGAGCTACCGTACTACCTTGAACTTGCCTTTCCCCATTACTCTTCATTCCCTTAGTGAGTAAAAGTCTACCTCTGCCCTCAATGTGCTTAATGAACAATGTGATAGCTCTTGTTACTATTTTTGGACTTCAGGTTTTACTGAAGGGGTTTTCTTGAGCACACTGTCTGTTGCTAGGTTGAAGTAACTCTCTGTACCACTTTGTCTGACAGTTGCTAGGCAAGAATAATTCTCATCGTATATCAATCTGCTTTACTTTGTTTTCTTTGTCTTGTTAGTCTGCTTAATCTCAGCAGAGTTCCTGTGTTCGAGTAATCCTTGCATCCTTTCATTGCTGATTCTATGTCTTATATTGTCACTTACTCCATTTGAAAGCATTAAGCTCAGGGTTATAATTCTACAGTTGGAGGCTCTGATTCCTGACCATGTACAGTTTTAAAGCTATTCTATTTAACTTATCTTTCCATTTTTATATTTTGGAGCATCTGCATGATATGCTTTTGGAATGGTCTAATGCCATGAATTAAATGACTTCAACTTTGGTGACAAGTGAAGTGTATAACATCAAACACGGACTATTGTCCCTATTGAAACCAGGAGCCTTTCTCTTTCTCCCAGACATAGATGAAGCAATGCTTATGTGATAGGACAATCAGACACAGTTGCACTTACTGTAACAGTTGTTACATGATATTTCCTTTGCCTTAAGATACAGTGTTCTTTCTTCATTTCTGCCATAATTTATATCACAGCTCGGGAAATTATTATCCAGCAAAAAAAAAACAGGCTGGACTAGTTTGTTATCGTACCATGCCCCAAGTGTAGGTCACATAGTTTATTTCAAAGCTCCATGTCTAGTGAGGTAAAGTTTCCATATTGTCAGCAGATCATTGGTTGCTCTCTCATTCGATGGCCTTGAGGATCACCACACCTCAGGCAAAGGGTGAGCTACAGAAAGTGGGATCTAGTGCAATCCTTGTGTCATCATTTTTAATCAGGCTATGTGGCTGGTCTCACCCATATCTTCAATCATTGTAATGGATTCCAGCCTGTATACTTTACAAGAGATAGTAGGAACTGCAGATGCTGGAGAACCTGAGTGAACAAGGTGTAGAGCTGGATGAACACAGCAGGCCAAGCAGCATCAGAGGAGCAGGAAGGGTGATGTTTCAGGCCTAGGCCTAGATTTTCTGAAGGAGGGTTTAGGCCCGAAATGTCAGCTTTCCTGCTCCTCTGATGCTGCTTGGCCTGCTGTGTTCATCCAACTCTACACTTAGTTATCTCTGTTTACTTTACAAAGTTGACTCCCGCTCTTTGCTAACAGTACAGCACCAATAACATTCATACGATGCCTGTTGTCAACTCTTTTGGAACAAGAAATTCCATTTCCAAATTTTGCCTTGTTGTATGGCCCATATCTGTGCTTCTTTGTAATATTTCTTCCTTTTATTTAATAAATAAACATAGGGTTTTGGTTAATTCCATTTCATCTTGCCCCTTACCCAATTCCTTCATCATAAATACCACATGCAGGCTACAAGCACAGTACCATGAATAAGGTCATGATTTATGCCATTGTTTGACCCATCAACTCTTTTCTGGATTCCTGGTCTGAGAAGGTTCTTGAGTTCAGTTCACATGGAGTCCTCCTCAAAAGATAAGTGTGTGTTTTTCACCTCAGAAAGGTTGGAAATATAGTTTCCAACTCTGATTGGATGATCTTGGCCACAGTGTCTCAATAGCATAACAAAAAATCCATAGGATTATAGGACAGGGCAGCAGAAACAGATTATTCAACCCATTCAGTTTCTCCTCTATTCAATGTGATCACGCCTGATCTGACAATCTTCGACTCCACTTTCCTGCCTCATACCATAACTGTTGATTCCCCTATTGATTCAAAATTTGTCTGTCTCAGCTTCTAGTATACATAATGACACAGCCTTTACAGGTTCCTGTGGTAAGGAATTTCATGGATTCAGCACTCTCCTCATTTCTGCCTTAAATGGGTGAACTTTTATGCCGAGATCATCTGCTGTAGTCCCAGAGTGTGCCACAAGAAAAGAAAACCTCTTTCTTCATTTCCCTTTTAAGCCCCCAAAGAATCTTATTTATGTCAATATTGCAACCTCTCAACCTTCTAAACTCCAATAAGTAGAATCCCAACATATTCAAATTCTCCTAGACAGTCCCTCTGTACATGAAATCAAGCTTAGCCATTCTTGTCTGCATTGTCTCCAGTACCAGTGTATATCTTCTTAGAAGAGCTTTTGTGATGCAGTGGTAGTGCCCCAACCTCTGGGCCAGGAGAAGAAGGGTCTAGACCTAAAACATCAGCTTTTTTGCCCCTCTGATGCTGCTTGGCCTGTTGTGTTCATCCAGCTCTACACGTTGTTATCTCTGGGCCAGGAGGCCCTGGTTCAGTCCAACCTGCTCCTGGGTTTGTTTTTAACACTTCTGAATAAGTTGATCAGGAAATCCTTTACAATGCATCATAAAATCATGTCTTAACACCAGGAAAATAGATTTTCTAAACAGGGTCAGCTTAAGCCGCAATCTCTTTTATAAAAGTACTCAGTTCTAGGGAGTAATATAGCCCAAAAGGTTGAATTATTTGATAGCGACGTGATGATGTATCTAATTTGATCATTTTCTGGATATTGTAAACCATAGAGACATAGAGACTCACGCTACAGAAAAATGTCCTTTAGCCAATCACACCTATGCCAATTAAAAACAACCATCTATCTATTCTAGTCCCATTTTTCAGAACTTGACCCATAGCCCTGTATACCTTGGCATCATAAGTGCATATCTCAACATTTCTTCAATGTGATGAGGGTTTCTGCCTCTGCTACCCTTATAGGTAGTGGGTTGCAGATTCCCATCCCCCTCTGGGTGGAAAAGGTTTTCCTCACAGACTGGAGAATCGAAGGCTAAGCGATGACTGTATAGAGGTAAATAAAATCATGATGGACATGGTCTTTTCCCCAGAGTAGGGGAGTCCAAAACTAGAGGTCATAGGTTTAAGGTGAGAGGGGAAAGATCAAAAAGGGACCTCAGTGGCAACATTTTCAACCAGAAGGTGATGCATGTCTTGCCAGAGGAAGTGGTGGAGGCTGGTACAATTACAACATTTAAAAGGCAGCTGGATGGGTATATGAATAGGAACGAGTTGGAGGGATATGGGCCAAATGCTGGCAAATAGGACGAGATTAATTTAGGATATGTGCTCAGCATGGACAAGTTGGACCGAACAGTCTGTTTTTGTGTTGTGCATCTCTATGATTCTATCTCCTCTAACCTTTCTGCCCCGTGATTAGAATCTTGACTGGAATAATCCAACATAATACATTTCCATTGATATAGATTATCTTAGGTTTCTTTCTAAATCTAAATAATATCAAGTTTATATCTAAGTTTATCCCATTATGAATATTTTGATCTAGTTGTTCTCCTTAATTTGTAAAAATAAAATCATTTTCAATACTCTATCAAGTGCTATTACCCTTTAGAATGCACGCTAGATCGGGGCTCAATAGAAATACAATTGGCATTCCTTTCAGTCTTCAATGGATCTAACACTATCTGTACGTCAGAGTGAACATTGCAGTTTAATTGTCCATTTCCAGCCTCTTTTGCTCTCTGTATGTCATCTGTCTGTAATTTCCCTCCTGCAGTGTTATGCAGTCTTCATGGTAAATTGAATGAGGTCTTTGACATTTATCCTTTCATATACGTTGACTTTCATGATTGATGTTCAGGCCCAGCTACCAGCTCATTTTTCTTGTGCTTTTCTACTGGCGTTAGTGATATTATATAATACTTAACTTGACGGACCAGAAGTCTCCCTTTAACAGGGAATCAAACATGTAATCTAATGTATTGACTTTAAAATCAATGATGAAAGACATTGATTTACAGTGAGATCTATAGTGTGGGCATAAACAACACATGTCTTAGTTTAAAAAATGACCAGATAATTTCAAAGCATTCAGTTTGTAGTACATTAGTCGCCATGGGATATTTCATTATGTTAAAGGCATTATGTGAGTGGAATATTTTAGGAGTTAATGGACAATGGAAGAAAAAATATTTTGAAGCGATTCATATCGAGTAAGCACTTCAAATTGTCACTCGTGCTGAGAGTCATAGAGTCATACAGCATGGAAACAGGCCCTTTGGTCTAATTCGTCCAAGCTGACCAGATATCCTTTGGCCCATCTAATGTGTACGACCAAAACTACGCCAAATTTACATCAGTCCCACTTTCCAGCATTAGGCCCTTAGTCTTGAATGTAATGATATTTCAAGAGCTCATTCAAGGTCTTTTTAATGGCTGTGAGTTTTCCCACCTCAACTACCCTCCCAGGCAAGGCCCTCCAGGCTCCCACCGCCCTCTGGGTTATAATTTCTTTCATCAATTCCCTTTTAAATCTCCTGCCTTCCTCTTAAGGTTATGCCCACGTGTTATTGAAAATTCAACTAAGTCAATTCAACTGCCTTCTTATTCAGCATATTCATGGAATCTAATGCAGTGATGGTTCTGTGTTGCACCTCAATGACAATATAAACAGTACAGCTTGTATTGCGCTATAAATGTTTTGCAAATCTGAACTCAGGAAATGCAGGTATGTTGCCACCAGACTTCACAGCTAGGCATTCAAAAGTATGCCTAAACTTAACACACTGACGGGGATTGGAGAAACAGGTTCACACAAAATCAACTTTATTGAAATAGAACCAACTGAAGCTTGTAGGATTCTTAAGGGGCTTGACAGGATAAATCCTGAGGGAATGTTTCCTTTCTTGGGAGAGTCTGGGACCAGAGAGCACCAAAAAAAGGGGCGTCAGTTTAGGGCTGAGATGAGGAAAATTTCTTCTCTTAGAGGCATGTGAGATTTTGCAAATCCTTGTTACAGAGGCCTGTGGAGGAAGAGTCACTGTGTATCTTTAAGACTGAGATAGATTCTTGATCAGATGGGAAAATCAAAAGGTGAAAAGGTGGACATTAGTAGGGTCGATCAATCATGATCCTTTTAAATGGCAGAGCAGGCTTGAGGGGCAGAATGGCTTACTGTTGTTGCTATTTATACAGCCTTGTGGTCTTAATTATTCTGAAACAGAAGGTAAGTGAAGCAATGGAGGAGAAATTAAATTAGTGGTGCAAGGAGTGAGACGAATCTTAGAATGAATGCAGGAGTTCAAAGTAGGTTTGTTGAGGAATGAAAGGAATCTAAAGCTGGTAAGCTCAAAGTAGGAGTGGATGGAATTATGTCAATAAAAACAGGAAAGAGGTTAAGGAAAATGATGAAAGAAGGAATGAGAAAATAAGCAAATTAAGTAATATGAATGTGTGAGAGTTTGGAAGTTTCAAGCACATATATGAGCAATGTGGGCCTAGAACTAGATGCTCGAAAGCTGAAGTACCAAGATATTTTAGGCTAAATGGAAACAGGCTTTCGGATGGGAAAATGAACATTGAGCACTGTGGGAAGAAAACAAATTTTATTGAAGTTTTTCGTCGTGATCATCAGTACAATTTGCAGGTGAATCAAGCAACAGCTAGACATTGTTAGCAGGGTGTCATTCTGAGCACACGACTCCTTTGTCACTATGGCTGCGTATGTCCTTTCCCACTAACAAGGCAGGCCAATCAGAGGTGGCTGCACGGCAATATAGAGTCAGAGGTGACATTCGCCCTTAGATTCCTCAAGCATTGACTTTAGACCCCATAAAATCTCATTGCATCAGGTTAAAATTGGCAAAGGAACCCTTCTGCTGATTAACATGTACTATGCCCACCCCTGTTAGATGATGCATCAGTGTTTCTCCATGTTGAACACTACTGAGAATGGCAAGGGTGCAGGATGTACTCTGGGTGGGACATTTCAATGTCATCACCAAGAGTGGCTTGGCAACAGCAATGCAGATTGAGCTGGTCGGGTCCTAAAGTGTATCGCTGCGAGACTGGGTCTGCCTCAGTGAGGAAACCAATAAGAAGGAAAAGCACAATTGACCTCATTGTCACCAATCTGCCAGCTGCAGATTCATTGAACCAAGCCAGAGTCAGGAGGATTGATCACCACGCAGTTCCTTGAGGAGATGAATTCCAATCTGCACACTGAGGATGCCCTCCTCTGTGTTACGTAGCACATTTCAATACAAAATGGGATGGACTTTGCACAAATGTAGCATCTCAAAACCCGGCTTTCATGGGGTGCTGTGGGCCAGCAGCAGCAGAATTTTACTCAAACTCAATTTCCATCCCCATATATCCTCCACTCAACCATTACCATCAAGCCAGGTGATCAACTCTGGCTCAATGCAGAGTGCAGGAGGGCATGGCAGGAACAGCACCAGGCATATCTAAAAGTGATGAGCCAACCTAGTGAAGCTAGCAAACAGGATTACTTGCACATCAAACAGCATAATCAGTAAGTGTTAGACAGAGCTAAGTGCAAATGAATTGAACCATGCCAGAGTCAGGAGGACTCAGATCTAAGCTCTGCAGTCCTGCCAAATCCAGTTATGAATGATGGTAAACATTTTAAACAACTCACCGGAGGAGGAGAATCGAAATGAACATTTGAACTTTACTGAGTTGTAACGGACATATCATTGGCTTGTTTAAAACTGCAAAATCAAATGGTTAAATTAAATTATGGTCTACTTTCTCTTAACAAGAGTAACAAGTGATTTTGGAAAGCTGTGTCCAATAAAGAGTTGGAAAACAATAGGGCCACTTTTGAGCAAACCAACCTGGATCCATGATAAAGGGTCTAGGCCCGAAACGTCAGCTTTTGTGCTCCTGAGATGCTGCTGGGCCTGCTGTGTTCATCCAGCCTCACATTTTATTGTCTTGGATTCTCCAGCATCTGCAGTTCCCATTATTACCGATACATTTTATTGTCTTGGATCCATGATGCTGTTGCCTAGCAATGGTCTTAGGCTGCAGTACTGTCTCTTTCCATTATGGCTTGCCTCAATGACTGCTCCAGCCCTGGTTAATTACATTTCTTTCCAGGTTTAGGCTCCCCAAGGACACTATTCACAAACAGTGAATTTCACCAAACAATTACTGGCGTAGATGAAATTTAGACCCGTACATGACACTAGCTGATGATGAACTGACCTTCCACTCCCTTACTAAGCCATTAAGAAAAATCATCAACCCACATAAATAGCTAAATCGGTGATCCAATTGAAAATTATTTCCACACTCTCGGTTGTAGTTTTGACTGTCATCTTCACCGGAAAAGGAAGATATGGAACTTGCTTTATCTCTTATCTGGAACAACCAGATTAAAATCCAGTGATCCAAATATGGGCATTTACCCTAGATTACATAATTAAAAGTGATTAATAACAGACTCAATGATCTTTCTAGTTAGCAGAACACTAACGTGGAACTGTCCGTGCTTTGAAAACCCATTAGTCTTCAATTGTTCACACTCAAGGGACTTCATAGAACATAGAACATAGAACATTACAGAACAGTACAGGCCCTTCGGCCTTCAATGTTGTGCCGACCTGTCACACCAATCTGAAGCCCATCTAACCTACACTATTCCATGTATGTCCATATGCTTGTCCAATGACAAATTAAATGTACTTAAAGTTGGCGAATCTACTACCGTTGCAGGCAAAGCGTTCAATACCCTTACTGCTCTCTCAGTAAAGAAACTACCTCTGACATCTGTCCTATATCTTTCACCCCTCAATTTAAAGCTATGCCCCCTCATGCTCACCGTCACCATCCTAGGAAAAAGGCTCTCCCTATCCACCCTATCTAACCCTCTGATTGTCTTAAATGTCCCAATTAAGTCACCTCTCAACCTTCTTCTCTCTAACGAAAACAGCCTCAAGTCCCTCAGCCTTTCCTCGTAAGACCTTCCAGGCAACATCCGAGTAAATTTCCTTTGCACCCTTTCCAAAGCTTCCACATCCTTCTTATAATGCGGTGACCAGAACTGTACGCAATACTGCAAGTGCGGCTGCACCAGAGTTTTGTACAGCTTCACCATAACCTCTTGGTTCCGGAACTCAATCACTCTATTAGTAAAAGCTAAAACACTGTATTGCCTTCTTAACAAGCCTGTCAACCTGGGTGGCAACTTTCAAGGATCTGTTGACATGGACGAGATCTCTCTGCTCATCTACACTACCAAGAATCTTACCATTAGCCCTGTACTTTGCCTTCCGATTACTCCTACCAAAGTGCATCACCTCACACTTGTCTGCATTAAACTCCATTTGCCACCTCTCAGCCCAGCTCTGCAGCTTGTCTATGTCTCTCTGTAACCTACAACATCCTTCATCACCATCCATAACTCCATTTAGTGTCGTCTGCAAACTTACTAACCCATCCTTCTACGCCCTTAAACCCACTCCAGTAGAAATATCATTTACGAGCTGGCTTTTCCAGCAACTTTGTTTTTGTTGCAAATCATTTACAGTTTGTTGGTTTTAAAATGTTTCTTAGTCATTAGAAGTTTACATTGACCTTGTGGGCAATATTCACAACCGCAGGAGGCTACTGAGTTAGGGGAGCAATAATTACCTGCAGCACAGGTTTTGAAATGATCATTACCTATGATTTGAAGAGGGTGGTATTACAGATAGTTAATAAATCAACAAAATGGAAGTCAACATTTTTATCCTATGTCTAATGGCAGTTTTTTCATGAAGTTAGATTTTGCATAGCTTACTGAAGCAGAGATCAAATCCAATATCTATGTGAGTGGAAATGATTCATTTAAGGTTGTCATCTCTTCGAACGTTAGTCACTTACAGCTCATAAAGGGGGCTATTTGGACCTTTGGGTTCATGTCCAGTCAGTCCCTTTCAATCCTTGCAGCTTTGTAAGTGTCAATATTTTTAATGAACCTGTTCAGCGATGAAATGGCATACCTCTGGAGTAAGTGAGTCTTTGAACCTGGGCGTTTCTTCAAGTGAGTTTTTTTTGTATTAGACAGTACTTTATAAAGTTAATTAATGCTATAGATTTTCACAACAGGAATTGTTACATAATTATAACAGTTTCTGACCTTGAAATGTTGGAAAGTGTGACAGGGTAGGGCTCTTAGATCTCAGTGCCTACTATCTCTAGATCTCAGCAGAGCAGGTTAATGTAGTTGCACTGATGAGGTCATTTAAAAGGCTGGGAGACTGACACCCCTGCAGGCATTGTAATAGGCCTAGATTTCAATAATATTTAGCTTCTCTGTCCTTCCTGGAAGAGTGTACAAAATTGGAAGCATGCCATGCTGTTCCACGAACTGAAATGAGAGATCTGTAAGATGGTGAATACATTGTGAATTTATTTTTAACATTCAACTTTCCCCAAAGAAAAATGTGCACTTTAACGGCGAACTCATTAATTCCATTAGGACTGAGCACCTGAATATTTACTGCAATGTGACCAGGATGGGGGAAGGAATTGGATAGCTGCTTCCTCAAAAATGTTCATGACGGCTGTACACCAGAACAGGAAAAACAAAACATCAAGCCAGCTAAAGCAATATTTGAGGACTGAGTGATCCAGATATTAAATGATGTTATGCCCATTTTACAACGGGCTGCAAGGCATCCAATAATGAGTGCAGTGCGTTCACATTCTGAGTTTGACATGCCACGCCCACCAATTCTTATCTTGCTCTGTATCCCAATCACCATTTGATCCAGCCCCACATCGTTACTCCAGCCCCCTCCTGAACATTCTCCTCATAAGCGTTCCTTACTCCTTCTCCCCTTTCCACTTTGCAGAATTTACCGGCATCGGCAGCATCAAGTGCCAAGAGCCCTTCATTGGTAATCAGGCGGGGACATCCCTGAGTGTATACAGCTCATCGGACTGATATAAATAAGGCTCAGTGTCCATTGGAATTAATCCCTGCACTTTGGCTGCATTTCTATTTGACTTATACTTGTCGATAATTCTGATCAAGTCTTGATTTCAGCTGAGATCTTGTAATCATCAGGTTGATCCAATGTTACTGAACAGACATGAAAGTACATTCCAGCACTGTGTTCTTTGTCGTTCTGAGAAATTTATCAAAATTATTCTCAGAAATGGCTTGAAATATACTCAGCTGAAGTGGAATTAGGAAGACAGACAAAAAAGGTAGTTCACATGTTTTCCACTGACAATCCCCTAGTTCTCTAAAAGCCAAGCCACAAGTGGAAACTGAGGTAACAAGGTGTAGAGCTGGAGGAACACAGCAGGCCGAGCAGCATCAGAAATCTGACCTTCTTCAACCATCTTTTCTCTCATTATTAGCTGCAAGGATTTTAATGTGATACAGGTCAGGAAGAATTTTTGAGTCAATTTCAATTTAACAGCATTTGCCATTTTAAGTACCTGAGGATGGGTTCTCACTGTAGTGCCCCTACCTCTGAACCATGCAGCCTGGACTCAGGCTCCAACTGCTCTGGAGATGTGCACTACTATCCTGAAGAGCTCGGCTAAAATAGTCTTATTTTAGGTTAGGGATGTTTCTAACAAACACTGCTAGTTTCACCCTGTTTAGGTTTATACTTTGGTTAGCACATGTAATAAGAACATGTGGACTAAAAGCTGACGTAGATAAGTCAGCCCTTTGAGTCTGTTCCACAATTAAACATGGTCTTGGCTGAGATAACAAAGTGTGAAGCTGGATGAACACAGCAGGCCAAGCAGCATCTTAGGAGCACAAAAGCTGACGTTTCAGGCCTAGACCCTCCCAAAACATCAACTTTTGTGCTCCTAAGATGCTGCTTGGCCTGCTGTGTTCATCCAGCTCCACACTTTGTTATCTTGGATTCCTCAGCATCTGCAGTTCCCATTATCTCTTGGCTGATCTCATCTTGGCCTCAACCCCACTTTCCTGCCTGCTGTCCATGACTCTTCAACCCACTCCTAATTAAAACTCTGACTATCCACTCCTTAAATTTACTCAATGTTCCAGCATCCAACACGTTCTGGGCTTTATGAATTCCACAGATTCATGACCCTTTGAAAAAGTAGTCACTCCTCATTTCTGTTTTAAATCTGTCACCACATTTTCTAAGTAATAACCTATTTGTCATGTTTTACATAATTTATTTATTTAGTTGTATTTAATGACTGTGTAAAAGTAGTTTTGTTGGTGAATGTTTTTAAATGTAACCAATTGTACGTATGAAACCTTTCAGCAGCTTTTATTGTGATTGTGAATTGCCCTGTAATTCTTTCCCTATCTTGTGGCCTCCTGGTGTTGTTCCCTTTTATTTGCAAGTCAGCATTCGAAGAGCAGGGGGCTGTTTTTCCTGTTCTGTTTTGTAACATTACTTCAGACATGAGACTACATAGCCATCAGTTATAACTACCACAGAATTTGGTCTTTAATGAGCCCATGTTAAATTATTCACCGTAAGCATTCATAAATCTTAATGCACAATTGCAAAATGATTACACAAATGTCTATTAAGCTATATCACACTCCAGTTCATTTGCAGGGCAGACATGGAAGTGAGCTGTAACACTGGCACAGTGTGTGTGTGTGAATCTGGGTTGACAGTACTGTTGTATACTTCAATAACTTGGAATATGATTAGATTCCCTACAGTGTGGAAACAGGCCCTTTGGCCCAACAAGTCCACACTGCCCTTTGAAGCATCCCACCCAGACCCATCCCCCTATAACCCACACACCCCTGAACACTATGGGCAATTTAGCACGGCCAATCCACCTAGACTGCACATCTTTGGACTGTGGGAGGAAACTGGAGCAAACCCACGCAGACACGGGGAGAGTGTGCAAACTCTGCACGGACAGCCCCCAAGGGTGGAATCAAACTCGGGTCCCTGGTGCTGTGAGGCTGCAGTGCTAACCACTGAGCCACCGTGCCGCCCCAAATCTGTGGCATCAACACTTGATGATCGAAAGCAGCCCTCAGCTGAAGAAGCCTGGCTTTATGAAAGCAAGTATTAGGAGCTAGAGAAAGATGAAAAGGTCATTAATCCATGTCCGGGTGTAAAATGATGCTGATATTAGTGATAAAGTAATTAATAAGCTAAATACAACCATGGGATTCATTCATTGCAATTTGGAGTGACTCAGATGGGCTACATGAATGTTCTTGGCTTTATGCTCAGCCGATGTCACTTTTCTGGGTCATATAATATGTTCTGATTTAGTTGCTGTGTGTATGAAATTTAGAGATCAAGGTAAAATTGATAAGAGTTTGGCATAAACTGCTGCATATTGTAGTCAAATTGAATTGTGGAGCGTGATACAGCTGAGATCAGCTTAATAGGCATTTGTGTAATCATTTTACAATTGTGTATTATAATTTATGAGTGCTCATGTTGAATAATTTAAGATGAAATCATTAAAGACCCGATTCTGTGATGGTTATGACTGATGGCTGTGTAGTCTCATGTCTGAAGTAATAGAACAAAATAGAACAGAAAAGCAGCTCCGATAATCTCCTTCAGCACTTTCTGTTGAATTGGTCGAGTAAATGCTCATTTTTCTCATGTGGGTCAATGCTTTACTGAAGTTTCCAGATTAAGGAGAATTATAGCGAGCTATGATTTTGCAAAGGGAATACATTTGCACTCGACGACTTCATGTGTGGTCAGTTCTGGGCTGAGAAATCGCAGAAAGTTTGTATTTAGCACTCAGAGATGAAGCAGCACATACTGAACCAGATGCAGCCATTGCTGGAGAAACTCAGCGGGTCTGGCAGCATTTGTGAGAGAGAAACAAAGTTAACACTTCAGGTTCAGTGAACTTTCTTTGGGATGTACCTTACAACTTGTTGGGAGGTAGTAGGAACTGCTGATGCTGGAGAATCTGAGATAACAAGGCGTAGAGCTGGATGAGCACAGCAGGCCAAGCAGCATCATTGGAGCAGGAAAGCTGATGTTTCGGGCCTAGACCCTTCAGAATATGAAAAAGAATCCAGACTTGAAACGTCAGCTTTCCTGCTCCTCTGTTGCTGCCTGGCCTGCTGTGTTCATCCAGCTCTACACCTTGTTACCAACTTGTTGGATCTTCCTCTCCATTATGGTTCTGTCGCAGCCCCCGGTGAAAGCAAAAACCTCACCGTTCACTACTGTTAGGAAAAGAAAATCGGGGCAATTAACAAAGATAAAGTCACAAAAATATCTTATCTCATCGCCCTCAACACACATTCAGCAGCAACTGTGTTCACAGTGAAAAAAGCTGATGTTCGCATTGATACCCACGTTCCCAGGCCTACCAGAGATGACAGCGTTTTTTATTGATTTATTTACTGTCATGTGTATTTTTACAAATACAGTGAAAAGTGTTGACTAATGTCGCCAGTCTCAGGTGCCACCTTAAAATTCAGAAATAAACCAGACATAGAATATAATAGTAGAAGAATAAAGAGATATTATTAAAACTTCAACATTACAGTCCTTCTTAAGTACTTGTCCATGAGCCATGGGCTCAGCACCGTAAGGTATCCTATCCAGTAGAAGGGCAAGAAACTTGTAATTGCTTTATTTAGTGATAGAACAGCCTCCTAATCAATTTCACCAAGGAAATGTCAACAACAATGTATGAAGCATTCACGTTTTGAAGTCACCTCAATTCTCCAGTAGACAGACTCAATAGCTCAGAGACATCTGATCAGCTTAATCTCCAAGGCCACAGCCACGGTAATTTCAAAGTGAAAAGATCAGAAGGAGGTTTGCTCCAAGGGAATAATGTTAATCTGATTTGTGACAAACGGCATCACCCTCAAACTCCCGCAGTGAGCAAACATCACAAGGTACATCCAGTTCTTAGTTATTTCTGTGTGTGCGTTCTTCAGGCACTGAAACAATCTCCAGCTCAATGTATCAGAGATAATGGGAACTGCAGATGCTGGAGAATCCAAGACAACAAAATGTGAGGCTGGATGAGCACAGCAGGCCAAGCAGCATCTCAGGAGCACAAAAGCTGACGTTTCGGGCCTAGAGCTCTCTGATGAAGGGTCTAGGCCCGAAACGTCAGCTTTTGTGCTCCTGAGATGCTGCTTGGCCTGCGGTGTTCATCCAGCCTCACATTTTGTTGTCCTGCTCAATGAATCTGTGATACGTGGGAACATCACCCCCTGCTAGTTCCTCTCCAAACCACTCACCATCCTGACTTGGAAAAGTGTCACTGTTCCCTCACTGTCGCTGGGTGAAAATCCTGGAATTCCCTCCCTAAGGGCATTGTGGGTCAACCCACAGCATGTATTCTGCAGCAGTTCAAGAAGGCAGCTCACCACCACTTCTCAAGGGCAGCTCGGGATGAGCATTAACTGCTGGCCCAGCTAGTAATGCCCACACCCCAGAAGTGAATAAGAAAGAAAACAACATCTAACTTCTTATTGAAAACATCCAATGTTTTTGCCTTGACTGTTTTCTATGACAAAAGAATTTCAGAAGCTCATTATCCTTTGGTTGAAGAAATTTCTCCTCCTCAGTCCTAAATGGCCTAAAACATATCCTTAGACTGTGACCTCTGGTTCTGATCTCCCTGGTTACTGGAAGCATCCTTCCTGTATTTACCTTGTTTCATCCTGTTAGAATTGTATAGGTTTCTATGACATCCCTCTCACTGTTCACAATCTTGTTCCATTAAGCTGTTAACTTCATTTTTTTAATTGTAAAGTATAATTATCTACAGATACCAGCTGGCAAAGAAGAAACCATGCAAGCCTCTTCTGAACTATTTTCTCAGAATGTAGAGGAAATTTATAGGAACAGATGTAGGCCATTCAGCCCTTGAGCCTGCTCTGCCATTCAATGAGATCATAGTTGACCTTTGACCTAACTCTATATGTCTGCCTTGGAAACATATCCCCTGATATCATTGCTTGATAAACGATTGTCTACCTCAGATTTAAATTTAACAGTTGAATTAGCATTGATCACCAGTTGAGGAAGGGAATTCCAAATCTCCAGTACACTTTGTGTAGAAGTGCTTTCTAACATTTTTCATGAAGGCCATGGGTACCCGTATGAACCCTAGCTATGCCTGTCTCTTCATGAAGTATGTGGAATATTCCTTGTTCCAGTCCTATTCTGGCCCCCACTCACAATTCTTTCTCCGATAAATCAATGATATCATCAGTGCTGCTTCTCACTCTCATCCGGAATTGGAAAAGTTCGTCGATTTCACTTCCAATTTCCACCTTGCCCTCACTTTTACCTGGTCTATCTCTGATTCCTCTCTTCCCTTTCTTTTCACCTGTTTCCATTTCTGGGTGTAAACTGGCCACTAATATCCACTATAAACCCACTGACTCCCACAGCTACCTGGACTGCACCCTGCTTCCTGTGAAGACTCCATTCCATTCTCCCAGTTCTCCCATCTACATTACATGTATTCTGATGAGGCCAACTTCAAAAATGGAGCCTCCAAAATGCCCACCTTCGTCTTTATCCGATGATTCCCCATCACCGTTGTCAACAGGGCCCTCAACTGAGTCTGACCTATCTCCCACACTTCTGTCTTCACCCCCTTCCCATCCCTCCCACAACAGCATTAGGGTTCCCTTTGTCTTTACCTGCCATCCCACCAGCATCCACATCCAGAAGATCATCAGATGCCATTCCCAACACCTCCAGCGAGATGCCACCACCAGACACATATTCCCCTCCCCTCCCTTGTCCACCTTCTGCAGGGACCATTCCCTTCAGAATATCCTAGACCGCTCTTCCTTCATTCGCAACACGTCCCTAAAGACCCACAGCACCTTTGTCTGCAAGCGATGAAAGTGTAACACCTGCCCATTTACCTCCTCCCTCCCCACTATCCAAGGACCAAAATGTACCTTCCAGGTGAAGCAACACTTCACCTGCACTTCCCAGAATCTAGTCTACTGCATTCGCTGCTCACAACGTGGTCTCCTCTAAATCAGGGAAACAAAGCATATACTAGATGACTACTTTGCAGAATATCTATGTTCTGCTCGCAAAAATATCCTGAGCTTCCAGTTGTCTGCCACTTTAACGCAACACCCTGTTCCCTGGCTAACATCTCCATCTCTCAGCTTACTGCAGTGTTCCAATGAAGCTCAGTGCAAGTTGGAAAAATGCCTCATTTTCCATTTGGGGATCCTGCAGCCGTCCGGATTCAATATTGAGTTCAACAACTTTCGGGCCTAAATTCTCCCATGTCCTAGATCCCTAGCCCACACACCGGCTTTGTTATCACATAGCCTGCCATTATATACTACCTACTGTTAGCCACTAACTGTCTCCGCTAACAGCTATTCACCCTCCTGGCCAGGCTGCTATCAACCCCTGTATCTGTCCAACTGCTCTCTCTTTAGGCTCGATTCCCACCCATCGTCTACTCCTTGCCCAACTCTATCTTCTGTATATAACCCACCATTTTCCTAGCTACTAACAGTCCTGAGGAAGGATCAACGGATCTGAAACGTTAGCTCTAATTTCTCTTCACAGATGCTGCCAGGTCTGCTGAGCTTTTCTGGCAACTTCTGTTTTTGTTTCTGATTCACAGCATCCGCAGTTCTTTCAGTTTTTATCTTTCCCGAATGACATGGACCCAATTATTAGCTTATGGTTCTAGAATCTTCAACCAACTAAAATGGTTTACCTTTATCTACCTTGGCTTTCCCTATTAATGTACTGAAAAACTCAGTTAGAATCATTCCATAATGTTCCAAATTCAAGGGAATAAAAACTAATTTATCTTAATTTCTCCTCATAGCTTATGTTGAGGTTTTACAGGACTTTGGTGAGGCCTGAACTGGAGTATTGTGTTCATAGAAACATAGAAGATAGGAGCAGGAGGAGGCCATTTGGCCCTTCAATCCTGCTCCACCATTCTTCACGATCATGGCTGATTGTCCAACTCAATAGTCTAATCCTGCTTTCTCCCCATAACATTTGATGCTATTCGCTCCAATTGCTATATCTAGTCACATCTTGAATATTTTCAATGTTTTGGCATCAACTACTTCCTGTGGTAATGAATTCCACAGGATCACCACTCTTTGGGTGAAGAAATGTCTCCTCATCCCTGACTTAAATCTTCTATCCGAATCCTCAGACTGTGACCCTTGGTTCTGGGCACACCCACCATTGGGAACATCCTCCCCGCATCTACCCTGTCCAGTCCTGTTAGAATTTTATAAGTCTCTATGAGATCCTCCCTCATTCATCTCAACTCCAGTGAAAACAATCTCAATCTAGTCCATCTCTCCTCATACCTCAGACCTGCCATCCCTGGAATCAGCCTGGTAAACCTTCGCTGCACTCCCTCGAGAGCAAGAGTATCCTTCCTCAGGAAAGGAGACCAAAACTGCACACAATATTCCAGGTGTGGCCTCACCAAGGCCCTGTACAACTGCAACAACACATCCCTGCTCCTGTACACAAACCTCCCGCAATGAAGGCCAACATCCAATTTACTTTCTTTATCGCCTGCTGCACCTGCAAGCTTACCTTCAGCGACCGGTGCACAAGGACACCCAGGTCCCGCTGCACAGTCCCGTCTCCCAATTTACAGCCATTCAGATAGTAATCTGCTTTCTTGTTTATGCTTTCAAAGTGAATGGCCTCACATTTATCCAAATTATACTGCATCTGCCATTGATTTGCCTACTCACCCATTCTCTGCATCCTCAGTTCACTCTCCCATCCAACTTGGTATCATCTGCAAACTCGGAGATGTTACATTGTGCTCCCCCATCCAAATCATTAATATACATTGTACCGAACCCTGTGGCACCCCACTAATTTATGCCAATTTGAAAAGGACCCATTAATTCCTACACTTTGTTTCCTCTCTGCCAGCTAGTTTCCATCTCAATACACTTCCCCCAATCCCATAAACTTTGATCTTGAACATTAATCTCTGTGGATTTTGTTAAACACTTTCTGAAAGTCCAGCTGTATTACATCGACTGGCACCCCCGTCACCTCTACTCATTATATCTTCATAGTATTCCAACAGATTTGTCAAGTATGAGTGCCCCCTCATAAATCCATGCTGACTCTATCTTATCCTGCCACTGCTTTCTAAATACTCTGATATAAAATCCTTGACAATGGATTCGAGAATTTTCCCCATTACCAATGTTAGGCTCATGGTTTATTTTTTACTGTTTTCTCTCTACCTCACTCTTTGAATATTGGAGTGAAATTAGCAACCCTTCAATCTGCAGGGATTGTTCCAGATTATATAGAATCCTGGAATATGACCACTAATGCATCCACTATTTCTAGAGTTACTTTCTTAAGCACACTGGTTTCTGATCCCCTAGTTTAGGAAGACTATTGCTCAGCTGGAGAGGGTTCAGAAGAGATTTACCAGGATGTTGCTGGGAATGGAAGGTCCGGCTTGTAAGAAGAGGCTGCACAGGCTGAGACTTTTTTCACTGGAGTGTTGAAGGCTGACGGGTGATCTTGTAGAGGTTTATAAAGTCATAAGTGGTGTGGATAAGGTGAATGGCAGGTGTCTTCTCCTTAAGGCGGGGTATTTCATGACTGAGGGCATTTTTTTCAGGTGCAAGGAGAAAGATTTAGAAAGGATATGAAGGGCAATTGTTTTTACATGGAGAGTGGGTCATGTCTGAACTGAGCTTCCGGAGGAAGTGGTGGGCCCAGGTTTAGTTACAACATTTAAGAGATATTTAGATAAGTACATGAATAGAAATGTTTGGAGGGATATGGGCCAAGATCCTTGACTAGTTAAGTTTGGAATTATGGTCCAGGCAGGACCAGATGGTCTATTTCCATACTGTATGATTCTATAACTTTATAAATCCTGAAGCCCAAATATTATCCTTCTAAACCTGCATTGAATCCCTCCAACTGCAAGGAAATGTAGTCACCTGGGTCCTTTCTATGTTATAGGGCTGTGGACTGCAGCATTGTGCTACCTATTTAAACAGCCAATGTATCATGTAAGGACTATGGTGCAGAGCAGAATGCTATCGTAATAGAACACAGCGCACAAATTCATGGGAAGATCTGAACCCCTAAGTATAGGACCTGGGAAATGAGTGTGACCATGTTCTGCTGTTTCTCAGTCTTTGCTTGCCACTTTTTCACTGCTCTACATGTGATCATTCTTGTAAATCATGGTCCACTTCAGTATTAGCTAACCTAGAAAATGCTACTTTCGGGTAGCGCCAATGCTCGTGTTGTTGGCTGAGCAATGGCTCCGTGAACGGATCCCCTTCTGTGAACTCACCAAAAATGAAGGCAAGATTTTAAGTTTCACTTAAAATTTTATGCTTCACTTGTATTCGAGCAGCATTGATGACTGATATCATTTAGAAGAAAAATAACCAATGGATAATAATAAAACATTAATATTAGCAATAATATTAATAAAATAATCTAATGATCCTTCATTAGAGAAGAGCAACAGGTTGAACCCAGAATATTACAGGCCAGTGAGCCTGACATCAGTGATAGGGAGGTTATTGGAAAAGATTCTTAGGAATAAGATTTCCTCACGCTTGGAAAAAAATGAATTTATTAGCGATAGGCAGCATGGCTTTGTGCGGTGGAGGTTGTGTCTCACAAACTTGATTGAGTTTTTTGAGGAAGTGTCAAAAATAATTGCTGAGGCAGAGGGTAGAATTGTTTACATGGGGGGCAGGTCATTTCAAACAGAGTTGAGGAAAAACTTCTTCACCCAGAGAGCGGTGGATATATGGAATGCTCTGTCCCAGAAGGCAGAGGAGACCAATTCTCTGGATACTTTTAAGAAAGAGATAGATAGAGCTCTTAGAGATAGTGGAATCAAGGGTTATGGGGATAAGGCAGGAACAGGATGCTGATTGTGGATGATCAGTCATGATCATAATGAATGGTGGTGCTGGCTCAAAGGGCCGAATGGCCTACTCCAGCACCTATTGTCTATTGTCTATTGGCTCTAGCAAGGTCTTTGACTAGGCCCCTCATGGCAGGCTGATACACAATGTGAAGTCACATGGGATCTGAGCTGGTAAAATGGTTACAAAACTAGGTGGTCATAGAAGATATTGAGTAGCAGTAGATGGGTGTTTATCTGATGAGATCTGTAACAGCAATCTTCCGCAGGGATCAATGTTGGGACCGCTGTTCTTTGTAATATATAGATATGATTTGGTGGAAAATGTAGATGTGGCCTGATTCATAAGTTTGAGGACAACACGTTGGGGGTGCTGCTGATAACCAGGAGGATTGCCAGAGGATACAGGAAGATGTAGATAGGCTGGAAACCTGGGCAGAGAAATTTCAGATGGAATTTAAACAGGCCAAATGCACGGTCATGCATTTTGGAAGATCTAAAATTTACACAGTAAATGGCAGAGTAGCATCAAATTACACAGGGATCCGGGGCACAGGTCCACAGTTCCCTTAACAGTAGCAGCACAAGTGGAAAATGTGGTCAAGAAGGTACATGGAGAAGGGCGTAGGCCTGAAACATCAACCTTCCTGCTCCTCTGATGCTGCTTGGCCTGCTGTGTTCATCCAGCTCTACACCTTGTTATCTTTTATGCAGTTCTGGTCAGCACACTACCAGAAGGTGGACACTTTGGAGAAGGTACAGAAATGGTCTACCAGAATGTTACCTGGTTTGGAAGGCATTAGCTATGAGCAGAGATTGGACAAACTTGTTTGTTTTCTCTTAAACATCAAAAGATGAGTAGCAACCTGTTAGAAGTTTACAAAATTATGAGGTGCATGGATGAAATGGATAGTCAGAGTGTTCTACCCAGGGTAAATTAATTATTATTAATTACAAGGGGACATAGATTTAAGGTAAAACAGAGGTAAGTTTAAAGGAGAATTGAGAGGCAATTTTTTTACACAGAGGGTGGTAAGTGCCTGGAATGTGCTCCTAGTAGAGCTGCTGAACGTGGATACAATAGCAACATTTAAGAATTATCTTGGCAGGCACTTGAATAGCCAGGGAAAAAACAGACAGAAAGGTCTTGATAGGTCAAAGGGTCTGTTCCTGTGCTGCAATGCTCTTTGTTCTTTGTATGAAGAAATAGAATCAGATCCACTCTAAGATCAGTGTCAACTAACATAAGGTGGATTGCATCCATAGCCATCTCTTCAAAAGAGGTTAGCAAATGGATTTATGAGATGCTTGTCATTGATGCTTTTGTGAAGTGTCAGCACATTCTGTCAAGGAGAAGTAAGACACCTCCAGTACTCAATCCACAAGAATACAAAAGGCAGAAAAAGTAAGTATCATCTTTTGCTGCAGGCCAATGCTATCCAGTTCTGTCTACGATTTCTAACAATACCTAACTTTACTAAATGAAGAAGATGATGTTTTGCAGTCCAGATCATCAACATGAATCTGTAGCTATTACAGTCATGAGTTAATTAACAAAATCCTTCTGTACTTTCCTCAATCACTAAGGTAGGCTGTAACCCAGTTATTTGCAAGACTATCAGTTATATCCACAAGGTTCTAAAGTTTTGTTTTGTCATTAGCATGCTGTACCATTTGCCAAGCTAAGAGGGGTAAATCTAAAACTTAGAAACAAAGTTGACATTTCGAGTCCAAAGTGTGGAGCTGGATGAACACAGCAGGCCAAGCAGCATCTTAGAAGCACGAAAGCTGACATTTCGGGATGAAGGGTCTAGGCCCGTAAGGTCAGCTTTTATGCTCCTAAGATGCTGCTGGGCCTGCTGTGCTCATCCAGCTCCACACTTTGTTATCTCGGATTCATCAGCATCTGCAGTTTCCATTACCTCTGACATTTCGAGTCCAGTATGGTTTATCTTCAGAACTATTTAATGTTCTCTCCACAGATGCTACCAGACCTGCTGAGTTTATCCGGCCTTATTCATCTTCTCTCTCAGAGTTCCAGCATCTGCCGTTATTTTACCTCTAGGTAATGTAAAAGGGTGTGTCATTGGCTGGTTAATGTTTGTCCTCTACACTTTCCATTCTCTGCCCAAAAACAGGTCCCAAATTCAGCAAGGCCAGGATGAAGATTGAACAGCATGTTGTCAGCTCCAATCTGATCCACATTTTACGAAAACTATACAAAGCACCACTCGGGAGTGAAGTATTGCGAACCATTTGGAGCCATTCATGTAACGAAAGATACACTGACATTGGAGGTAGTGCAGAGCAAGTTCACTAGGCTGATACTGGGCATGGAGGGACAATCTTATGGGAGAGGTTGGGTTGGTGGAATCTCTACAAATTGGAATTTAGAAGAATGAGAGGCGAGTTTTGAAATGTACAGGATTCTTAGAGGATTTCACAGAGTAAATGGAAAGGTTGTTTCCTCTTGCATGAGAGTCTAGGATCAGAGGGCATAATCTCAGAATAAGGAGTCACCCATTTAAGGCAGAGAGGAGAAATGTCTTTTCTCAGAGGGTAGTGAATGTGCAATGCTTGACCTGATCAGTTAATAACATTGGCTTAGGAAATCGGACAATGATTATATATTCTTAACAACAATTTTATAAATAAATGAATAAAGCCATCAGTCTTGAACTGTTTACCTAAGAATCTGCAATCACAGTCACATACTACCCTTCACATCGCAGCCTCAGCATTTTATTTAAAAGTAATTTAAGTTTTTACCATCCTATAAGAGCTCTTTGTACATGAAATGTTCAGTGAATCAGATCTTCTGAGGCTGAATAATATTCTGGGTGATTTAACAATATTGCCTTCAGTTAGGAACAGTTCAATCTATTGCAAACAATGTAATAACTGTTTGCAATTTTATGAAGGGCACAACTTTTACTGAGCAGGATGAAATCTGAAAGAAACGAAGGTGCTCAACTTTTTCTTTATGTGAGGTATTTACTAATTCATTGTCCACATCAGACAATATGCAGCACAATTCAACATGATATTCTTTATTCTCACATGTACTGCATTGTAGGTGTACTGTGAAAAACCTTGTACAATGTCTGTGTTCTAACGGTAGTATCTTAGGGACAAGTACCCAGGTACAAAGAGACAGAAGGAACTGCGGATGCTGCAGAATCTGAGATAACAAGGTGTAGAGCTGGATGAACACAGCAGGCCAAGCAGCATCAGACGAGCAGGAAGGCTGACAAAAGGGTCAAGGCCTGAAACGTCAGCCTTCCTGCTCCTCTGATGCTGCTTGGCCTGCTGTGTTCATCCAGCTCTATACCTTGTTACCTAGGTACAATTCTTGGATACAGCAGAGGAATAGAAGTAGTTGCTAAATTACAGGGTTGAAAATAAGTTAAAAATAGGAATATATTAAGGGGTTAACATTACAGAGTTCCAGGGTGGGTCTAAGGTAAAGATTGACCCCTCACACTGGTCTCTGTCCAGGACACGCTGCCTGCGTGCTGCTCCACCGGCTTCTTCCTGCGCTGCCCCGGGCTCCCAGCCCACATGTTGCTCCAGGGCTCACTGCTCGCGGTGTTCTGGCGTTCACAAAATGCACCTGCAGTCCCCAGAGCACAACGCCACACTGCCTGTGCTGGTTCTGCTGTGGGACTCGGCCAGCGCTCTCACCAGTCCGTTGCAGGCCCTCAGCCTGTGCTGCCCCAGTCTGCTGCAGGTCTCAGTCTGTGCTACTGCAGTCCGCTGCAGGTCTCAGTCTGTGCTGCTGCAGTCCGCTGCAGGACTCAGTCTGTGCTACTCCAGTCCGCTTGTAGGACTCAGTCTGTGCTGCTCCAGTCCACTTCAGGTCTCAGTCTGTGCTGCTCCAGTCTGCTGCAGGACTCAGCCTGTGCTGCTCCAGTCCGCGGCAGGACTCAGCCTGTGCTGCTCCAGTCCGCGGCAGGACTCAGTCTGTGATGCTTCAGTCCGCGACAGGACTCAGCCTGTGCTGCTCCAGTCCGCTGCAGGCCCTCAGCCTGTGCTGCTCCAGTCTGCGGCAGGACTCAGCCTGTGCTGCTCCAGTCCGCTGCAGGACTCAGGCTGTGCCTGCTCTAATCCACTGCAGGACTCAGCCTGTGCTGCTCCAGTCCACTGCAGGACTCAGCCTGTGCTGCTCCAGTCTGCTGCAGGTCTCAGTCTGTGCAGCTCCAGTCCGCTGCAGGCCCTCAGCCTGTACTGCTCCAGTCCGCTGCAGGACTCAGCCTGTACTGCTCCAGTCCGCTGCAGGAGTCAGCCTGTGCTGCTCCAGTCCGCTGCAGGACTCGGCCTGTGCTGCTCCAGTCTGCTGCAGGACTCAGTCTGTGCTGCTGCAGTCCGCTGCAGGTCTCAGCCTGTGCTGCTCCAGTCCACTGCAGGACTCAGTCTGTGCTGCTGCAGTCTGCTACAGGTCTCAGCCTGTCATGCTCGAGTCTGTTGCAGGACTCAGCCTGTGCTGCTCCAGTCTGCTGCAGGAGTCAGCCTGTGCTGCTCCAGTCTGCTGCAGGACTCAGCCTGTGCTGCTCCAGTCGGCTGCAGGACTCAGTCTGTGCTGCTCCAGTCCACTGCAGGACTCAGTCTGTGCTGCTCCAGTCCACTGCAGGTCTCAGTCTGTGCTGCTCCAGTCTGCTGCAGGCCCTCAGCCTGTACTGATCCAGTCCGCTGCAGGACTCAGCCTGTGCTGCTCCAGTCCACTGCAGTACTCAGCCTGTGCTGCTCCAGTCTGCTGCAGGTCTCAGTCTGTGCAGCTCCAGTCCGCTGCAGGCCCTCAGCCTGTACTGCTCCAGTCCGCTGCAGGACTCAGGCTGTGCCTGCTCTAATCCACTGCAGGACTCAGCCTGTGCTGCTCCAGTCCACTGCAGGACTCAGCCTGTGCTGCTCCAGTCTGCTGCAGGTCTCAGTCTGTGCAGCTCCAGTCCGCTGCAAGACTCAGCCTGTGCTGCTCCAGTCCACTGCAGGACTCAGCCTGTACTGCTCCAGTCCGCTGCAGGAGTCAGCCTGTGCTGCTCCAGTCCGCTGCAGGACTCGGCCTGTGCTGCTCCAGTCTGCTGCAGGACTCAGTCTGTGCTGCTCCAGTCCACTGCAGGTCTCAGCCTGTGCTGCTCCAGTCCACTGCAGGACTCAGTCTGTGCTGCTGCAGTCTGCTACAGGTCTCAGCCTGTGCTGCTCAAGTCTGTTGCAGGAGTCAGCCTGTGCTGCTCCAGTCTGCTGCAGGAGTCAGCCTGTGCTGCTCCAGTCTGCTGCAGGACTCAGCCTGTGCTGCTCCAGTCGGCTGCAGGACTCAGTCTGTGCTGCTCCAGTCCACTGCAGGACTCAGTCTGTGCTGCTCCAGTCCACTGCAGGTCTCAGTCTGTGCTGCTCCAGTCTGCTGCAGGACTCAGCCTGTGCTGCTCCACTCTGCTGCAGGACTCAGTCTATGCTGCTCCAGTCGGCTGCAGGACTCAGCCTGTGCTGCTCCAGTCGGCTGCAGGACTCAGCCTGTACTGCTCCAGTCCGCTGCAGGTGTCAGCCTGTGCTGCTCCAGTCCGCTGCTGGACTCAGCCTATGCTGCTCCAGTCCGCTGCAGGTCTCAGTCTGTGCTGCTCCAGTCCGCTGCAGGACTCAGTCTGTGCTGCTCCAGTCTGCTGCAGGACTCAGTCTGTGCTGCTCCAGTCCGCTGCAGGAGTCAGCCTGTGCTGCTCCAGTCTGCTGCAAGACTCAGCCTGTGCTGCTCCAGTCCGCTGCAGGACTCAGTCTGTGCTGCTCCAGTCCACTGCAGGTCTCAGTCTGTGCTGCTCCAGTCCGCTGCAGGTCTCAGGCTGTGCCTGCTCTAATCCGCTGCAGGACTCAGCCTGTACTGTTCCAGTCTGCTGCAGGAGTCAGCCTGTGCTGCACCAGTCCGCTGCAGGACTCAGCCTGTGCTGCTCCAGTCCGCTGCAGGACTCAGCCTGTGCCTGCTCCAGTCTGCTGCAGGACTCAGCCTGTGCTGCTCCAGTCCGCTGAAGGACTCAGCCAGTGCTGAACCAGTCCACTGCAGGTCTCACTCTGTGCTGCTCCAGTCCGCTGCAGGCCTCAGTCTGTGCTGCTCCAGTTCGCTTCAGGGCTCAGCCTGTGCTACTCCAGTCTGCTGCAGGTCTCAGTCTGTGCTGCTCCAGTCCGCTGTAGTACTCAGTCTGTTCTGCTCCAGTCTGCTGCAGGACTGAGTCTGAGCTGCTCGAGTCTGCTGCCAGACTCAGCCCGTGCCGCTCCAGTCTGCTGCAGGCCTTCAGCCTGTGCTGCTGCAGTCCGCTGCAGGTCTCAGCCTGTGCTGCTCCAGTCCGCAGCAGGACTCAGTCTGTGCTGCTCCAGTCCGCTGCAGGTCTCAGTCTGTGCGGCTCTAGTCCGCTGCAGGACTCAGTCTGTGCTGCTCCAGTCCGCTGCAGGACTCAGTCTGTGCTGCTCCAGTCCACTGCAGGACTCAGTCTGTGCGGCGCCAGTCCACTGCAGGTCTCAGTCTGTGCTGCTCCAGTCCACTGCAGGTCTCAGTCTGTACTGCTCCAGTCCGCTGCAGGTCTCAGTCTGTGTGGCTCTAGTCCGCTGCAGGACTCAGTCTGTGCTGCTGCAGTCCGCTGCAGGACACAGTCTGTGCTGCTCCAGTCCGCTGCAGGCCCTCAGTCTGTACTGCTCCAGTCCGCTGCGGGTCTCAGCCTGTGCCTGCTCCAGTCCGCTGCAGGACTCAGCCTGTGCCTGCTCCAGTCCGCTGAAGGACTCAGCCAGTGCTGCTCCAGTCCACTGCAGGTCTCACTCTGTGCTGCTCCAGTCCGCTGCAGGCCTCAGTCTGTGCTGCTCTAGTTCGCTTCAGGGCTCAGTCTGTGCAGCTCCAGTCCGCTGCAGGTCTCAGTCTGTGCTACTCCAGTCCGCTGCAGGTCTCAGTCTGTGCTGCTCCAGTCCGCTGTAGTACTCAGTCTGTTCTGCTCCAGTCTGCTGCAGGACTGAGTCTGAGCTGCTCGAGTCTGCTGCCAGACTCAGCCCGTGCCGCTCCAGTCTGCTGCAGGCCTTCAGCCTATGCTGCTGCAGTCCGCTGCAGGTCTCAGCCTGTGCTGCTCCAGTCCGCTGCAGGACTCAGCCTGTGCTGCTCCAGTCCACTGCAGGTCTCAGCCTGTGCTGCTCCAGTCCGCTGCTGGACTCAGCCTATGCTGCTCCAGTCCGCTGCAGGTCTCAGTCTGTGCTGCTCCAGTCCGCTGCAGGACTCAGTCTGTGCTGCTCCAGTCTGCTGCAGGACTCAGTCTGTGCTGCTCCAGTCCGCTGCAGGAGTCAGCCTGTGCTGCTCCAGTCTGCTGCAAGACTCAGCCTGTGCTGCTCCAGTCCGCTGCAGGACTCAGTCTGTGCTGCTCCAGTCCACTGCAGGTCTCAGTCTGTGCTGCTCCAGTCCGCTGCAGGTCTCAGGCTGTGCCTGCTCTAATCCGCTGCAGGACTCAGCCTGTACTGTTCCAGTCTGCTGCAGGAGTCAGCCTGTGCTGCACCAGTCCGCTGCAGGACTCAGCCTGTGCTGCTCCAGTCCGCTGCAGGACTCAGCCTGTGCCTGCTCCAGTCTGCTGCAGGACTCAGCCTGTGCTGCTCCAGTCCGCTGAAGGACTCAGCCAGTGCTGAACCAGTCCACTGCAGGTCTCACTCTGTGCTGCTCCAGTCCGCTGCAGGCCTCAGTCTGTGCTGCTCCAGTTCGCTTCAGGGCTCAGCCTGTGCTACTCCAGTCTGCTGCAGGTCTCAGTCTGTGCTGCTCCAGTCCGCTGTAGTACTCAGTCTGTTCTGCTCCAGTCTGCTGCAGGACTGAGTCTGAGCTGCTCGAGTCTGCTGCCAGACTCAGCCCGTGCCGCTCCAGTCTGCTGCAGGCCTTCAGCCTGTGCTGCTGCAGTCCGCTGCAGGTCTCAGCCTGTGCTGCTCCAGTCCGCAGCAGGACTCAGTCTGTGCTGCTCCAGTCCGCTGCAGGTCTCAGTCTGTGCGGCTCTAGTCCGCTGCAGGACTCAGTCTGTGCTGCTCCAGTCCGCTGCAGGACTCAGTCTGTGCTGCTCCAGTCCACTGCAGGACTCAGTCTGTGCGGCGCCAGTCCACTGCAGGTCTCAGTCTGTGCTGCTCCAGTCCACTGCAGGTCTCAGTCTGTACTGCTCCAGTCCGCTGCAGGTCTCAGTCTGTGTGGCTCTAGTCCGCTGCAGGACTCAGTCTGTGCTGCTGCAGTCCGCTGCAGGACACAGTCTGTGCTGCTCCAGTCCGCTGCAGGCCCTCAGTCTGTACTGCTCCAGTCCGCTGCGGGTCTCAGCCTGTGCCTGCTCCAGTCCGCTGCAGGACTCAGCCTGTGCCTGCTCCAGTCCGCTGAAGGACTCAGCCAGTGCTGCTCCAGTCCACTGCAGGTCTCACTCTGTGCTGCTCCAGTCCGCTGCAGGCCTCAGTCTGTGCTGCTCTAGTTCGCTTCAGGGCTCAGTCTGTGCAGCTCCAGTCCGCTGCAGGTCTCAGTCTGTGCTACTCCAGTCCGCTGCAGGTCTCAGTCTGTGCTGCTCCAGTCCGCTGTAGTACTCAGTCTGTTCTGCTCCAGTCTGCTGCAGGACTGAGTCTGAGCTGCTCGAGTCTGCTGCCAGACTCAGCCCGTGCCGCTCCAGTCTGCTGCAGGCCTTCAGCCTATGCTGCTGCAGTCCGCTGCAGGACTCAGCCTGTGCTGCTCCAGTCCACAGCAGGACTCAGTCTGTGCTGCTCCAGTCCGCTGCAGGTCTCAGTCTGTGTGGCTCTAGTCCGCTGCAGGACTCAGTCTGTGCTGCTGCAGTCCGCTGCAGGACTCAGTCTGTGCTGCTCCAGTCCGCTGCAGGCCCTCAGTCTGTACTGCTCCAGTCCGCTGCAGGTCTCAGCCTGTGCCTGCTCCAGTCCACTGCAGGTCTCAGTCTGTGCTGCTCCAGTCTGCTGCAGGACTCAGCCTGTGCTGCTCCACTCTGCTGCAGGACTCAGTCTGTGCTGCTCCAGTCGGCTGCAGGACTCAGCCTGTGCCGCTCCAGTCTGCTGCAGGCCTTCAGCCTGTGCTGCTGCAGTCCGCTGCAGGTCCCAGCCTGTGCTGCTCCAGACTGCAGCAGGACTCAGTCTGTGCTGCTCCAGTCCGCTGCAGGTCTCAGTCTGTGTGGCTCTAGTCCGCTGCAGGACTCAGTCTGTGCTGCTGCAGTCCACTGCAGGACTCAATCTGTGCTGCTCCAGTCCGCACAAGGCCCTCAGTCTGTACTGCTCCAGTCCGCTGCAGGTCTCAGCCTGTGCCTGCTCTAGTCTGCTGCAGGACTCAGCCTGTGCTACTACAGTCCGCCGCAGGTCTCAGTCTGTGCTGCTGCAGTCCGCTGCAGGTCTCAGTCTGTGCTGCTCCAGTCCGCTGCAGGTCTCAGTCTGTGCTGCTGCAGTCCGCTGCAGGACTCAATCTGTGCTGCTCTAGTCCGCTGCAGGACTCAGTCTGTGCTGCTGCAGTCGGCTGCAGGACTCAGTCTGTGCTGCTCCAGTCCGCACAAGGCCCTCAGTCTGTCCTGCTCCAGTCCGCTGCAGGTCTCAGCCTGTGCCTGCTCTACTCCGCTGCAGGACTCAGTCTGTGCTGCACCAGTCTGCTGCAGGACTCAGTCTGTGCTGCTCCAGTCCGCTGCAAGACTCAGCCTGTGCTGCTCCAGTCCGCTGCAGAACTCAGTTTGTGCTGCTCCAGTCCACTGCAGGACGCAGTCTGTGCTGCTCCAGTCCACTGCAGGTCTCAGTCTGTGCTGCTCCAGTCCACTGCAGGTCTCAGGCCGTGCCTGCTCTAATCCGCTGCAGGACTCAGCCTGTGCTGCTCCAGTCCGCTGCAGGACTCAGCCTGTGATGCTCCACTCCGCTGCAGGACTCAACCTGTGCTGCTCCAGTCCGCTGCAGTCCCTCAGCCTGTGATGCTCCAGTCCGCTACAGGACTCAGTCTGTGCTGCTCCAGTCCACTGCAGGTCTCAATCCATGCTGCTCCAGTCTGCTGCAGGACTCAGTCTGTGCTGCTCCACTCTGCTGCAGGACTCAGTCTGTGCTTCTCCAGTCGGCTGCAGGACTCAGCCTGTGCTGCTCCAGTCCACTGCAGGTCTCAGCCTGTGCTGCTCCAGTCCACAGCAGGACTCAGTCTGTGCTGCTCCAGTCCGCTGCAGGTCTCAGTCTGTTTGGCTCTAGTCCGCTGCAGGACTCAGTCTGTGCTGCTGCAGTCCGCTGCAGGACTCAGTCTGTGCTGCTCCAGTCTGCTGCAGGCCCTCAGTCTCTACTGCTCCAGTCCGCTGCAGGTCTCAGCCTGTGCCTGCTCTAGTCCGCTGCAGGACTCAGCCTGTGCTGCTCCAGTCCGCTGCAGGACTCAGTCTGTGCTGCTCCAGTCCGCTGCAGGACTCAGTCTGTGCTGCTCCAGTCCACTGCACGTCTCAGTCTGTGCTGCTCCAGCCCGCTGCAGGTCTCAGTCTGTGCTGCTCCAGTCCACTGCAGGTCTCAGTCTGTGCTGCTCCAGTCCGCTGCAGGTCTCAGGCTGTGCTGCTCTAATCCACTGCAGGACTCAGCCTTTGCTGCTCCAGTCCGCTGCAGGACTCAGCCTGTGATGCTCCACTCCACTGCAGGACTCAGCCTGTGCTGTTCCAGTCTCCTGCAGGAGTCAGTCTGTGCCAGCTCTAATCCGCTGCAGGACTCAGCCTGTGCTGCTCCAGTCCGCTGCAGTCCCTCAGCCTGTGATGCTCCAGTCCGCTGCAGGACTGAGTCTGTGCTGCTCCAGTCAACTGCAGGTCTCAATCCGTGCTGCTCCAGTCTGCTGCAGGACTCAGCCTGTGCTGCTCCACTCTGCTGCAGGACTCAGTCTGTTCTGCTCCAGTCTGGTGCAGGAGTCAGCCTGTGCTGCTCCAGTCCGCTGCAGGACTCAGCCTGTGCTGCTCCCGTCCGCTGCAGGTCTCAGTCTGTGCTGCTCCAGTCCACTGCAGGACTCAGCCTGTGGCTGCTCTAGTCTGCTGCAGGTCTCAGCTTGTGCCTGCTCCAGTCTGCTGCAGAACTCAGTCTGTGCTGCTCCAGTCCGCTTCAGGACTCAGCCAGTGCTGCTCCAGTCCACTGCAGGACTCAGACTTTGCTGCTCCAGTCCGCTGAAGGACTCAGCCTGTGCTGCTCCAGTCCCCTGCAGGTCTCAGTCTGTGCTGCTCCAGTCCGCAGCAGTACTCAGCCTGTGCTGCTCCAGTCCGCTGCAGGTCTCAGTCTGTGCTGCTCCAGTCCGCTGCAGGACTCAGCCTGTGCAGCTCCAGTCCGCTGCAGGACTCAGTTTGTGCTGCTACAGTCAGCTGCAGGAGTTAGCCTGTGCTGCTTAAGTCCGCGGCACGTCTCATCCTGTGCTGCTCCACTCTGCTGCAGGACTCAGTCAGTGCTGCTCCAGCCCGCTGCAGGTCTCAGTCTGTGTTGCTCCAGTCCGCTGCAGGCCTCAGCCTGTGCTGCTCCAGTCCGCTGCAGGACTCAGCCTGTGCTGCTGCAGTCCGCTGCAGGACTCAGCCTGTGCTGCTGCAGTCCGCTGCAGGACTCTGCCTGTGCTGTTCCAGTCCGCTGCAGGTCTCAGCCTGTGCTGCGCAAGTCCAATGCAGGACTCAGCCTGTGCTGCTCCAGTCCACTGCAGTACTCAGCCTGTGCTGCTCCAGTCCGCTGCAGGAGTCAGCCTGTGCTGCTCCAGTCCGCTGCAAGTCTCAGTCTGTGCTGCTCCAGTCCGCTGCAGGACTCAGCCTGTGGCTGCTCTAGTCCGCTGCAGGTCTCAGCCTGTGCCTGCTCCAGTCTGCTGCAGGACTCAGTTTGTGCTGCTCCAGTCCGCTGCAAGTCTCAGTCTGTGTTGCTCCAGTCCGCTGCAGGCCTCAGCCTGTGATGCTCCACTCCGCTGCAGGACTCAGCCTGTGCTGTTCCAGTCTCCTGCAGGAGTCAGTCTGTGCCAGCTCTAATCCGCTGCAGGACTCAGCCTGTGCTGCTCCAGTCCGCTGCAATCCCTCAGCCTGTGATGCTCCAGTCCGCTGCAGGACTCAGTCTGTGCTGCTCCAGTCCACTGCAGGTCTCAATCCGTGCTGCTCCAGTCTGCTGCAGGACTCAGTCTGTGCTGCTGCAGTCCGCTGCAGGACTCAGTCTGTGCTGCTGCAGTCCGCTGCAGGCCCTCAGTCTGTACTGCTCCAGTCCGCTGCAGGTCTCAGCCTGTGCCTGCTCTAGTCTGCTGCAGGACTCAGCCTGTGCTACTACAGTCCGCTGCAGGTCTCAGTCTGTGCTGCTGCAGTCCGCTGCAGGTCTCAGTCTGTGCTGCTCCAGTCCGCTGCAGGTCTCAGTCTGTGCTGCTGCAGTCCGCTGCAGGACTCAATCTGTGCTGCTCTAGTCCGCTGCAGGACTCAGTCTGTGCTGCTGCAGTCGGCTGCAGGACTCAGTCTGTGCTGCTCCAGTCCGCACAAGGCCCTCAGTCTGTCCTGCTCCAGTCCGCTGCAGGTCTCAGCCTGTGCCTGCTCTACTCCGCTGCAGGACTCAGTCTGTGCTGCTCCAGTCTGCTGCAGGACTCAGCCTGTGGCTGCTCTAGTCTGCTGCAGGTCTCAGCTTGTGCCTGCTCCAGTCTGCTGCAGGTCTCAGTCTGTTTGGCTCTAGTCCGCTGCAGGACTCAGTCTGTGCTGCTGCAGTCCGCTGCAGGACTCAGTCTGTGCTGCTCCAGTCTGCTGCAGGCCCTCAGTCTCTACTGCTCCAGTCCGCTGCAGGTCTCAGCCTGTGCCTGCTCTAGTCCGCTGCAGGACTCAGCCTGTGCTGCTCCAGTCCGCTGCAGGACTCAGTCTGTGCTGCTCCAGTCCGCTGCAGGACTCAGTCTGTGCTGCTCCAGTCCACTGCACGTCTCAGTCTGTGCTGCTCCAGCCCGCTGCAGGTCTCAGTCTGTGCTGCTCCAGTCCACTGCAGGTCTCAGTCTGTGCTGCTCCAGTCCGCTGCAGGTCTCAGGCTGTGCTGCTCTAATCCACTGCAGGACTCAGCCTTTGCTGCTCCAGTCCGCTGCAGGACTCAGCCTGTGATGCTCCACTCCACTGCAGGACTCAGCCTGTGCTGTTCCAGTCTCCTGCAGGAGTCAGTCTGTGCCAGCTCTAATCCGCTGCAGGACTCAGCCTGTGCTGCTCCAGTCCGCTGCAGTCCCTCAGCCTGTGATGCTCCAGTCCGCTGCAGGACTGAGTCTGTGCTGCTCCAGTCAACTGCAGGTCTCAATCCGTGCTGCTCCAGTCTGCTGCAGGACTCAGCCTGTGCTGCTCCACTCTGCTGCAGGACTCAGTCTGTTCTGCTCCAGTCTGGTGCAGGAGTCAGCCTGTGCTGCTCCAGTCCGCTGCAGGACTCAGCCTGTGCTGCTCCCGTCCGCTGCAGGTCTCAGTCTGTGCTGCTCCAGTCCACTGCAGGACTCAGCCTGTGGCTGCTCTAGTCTGCTGCAGGTCTCAGCTTGTGCCTGCTCCAGTCTGCTGCAGAACTCAGTCTGTGCTGCTCCAGTCCGCTTCAGGACTCAGCCAGTGCTGCTCCAGTCCACTGCAGGACTCAGACTTTGCTGCTCCAGTCCGCTGAAGGACTCAGCCTGTGCTGCTCCAGTCCCCTGCAGGTCTCAGTCTGTGCTGCTCCAGTCCGCAGCAGTACTCAGCCTGTGCTGCTCCAGTCCGCTGCAGGTCTCAGTCTGTGCTGCTCCAGTCCGCTGCAGGACTCAGCCTGTGCAGCTCCAGTCCGCTGCAGGACTCAGTTTGTGCTGCTACAGTCAGCTGCAGGAGTTAGCCTGTGCTGCTTAAGTCCGCGGCACGTCTCATCCTGTGCTGCTCCACTCTGCTGCAGGACTCAGTCAGTGCTGCTCCAGCCCGCTGCAGGTCTCAGTCTGTGTTGCTCCAGTCCGCTGCAGGCCTCAGCCTGTGCTGCTCCAGTCCGCTGCAGGACTCAGCCTGTGCTGCTGCAGTCCGCTGCAGGACTCAGCCTGTGCTGCTGCAGTCCGCTGCAGGACTCTGCCTGTGCTGTTCCAGTCCGCTGCAGGTCTCAGCCTGTGCTGCGCAAGTCCAATGCAGGACTCAGCCTGTGCTGCTCCAGTCCACTGCAGTACTCAGCCTGTGCTGCTCCAGTCCGCTGCAGGAGTCAGCCTGTGCTGCTCCAGTCCGCTGCAAGTCTCAGTCTGTGCTGCTCCAGTCCGCTGCAGGACTCAGCCTGTGGCTGCTCTAGTCCGCTGCAGGTCTCAGCCTGTGCCTGCTCCAGTCTGCTGCAGGACTCAGTTTGTGCTGCTCCAGTCCGCTGCAAGTCTCAGTCTGTGTTGCTCCAGTCCGCTGCAGGCCTCAGCCTGTGATGCTCCACTCCGCTGCAGGACTCAGCCTGTGCTGTTCCAGTCTCCTGCAGGAGTCAGTCTGTGCCAGCTCTAATCCGCTGCAGGACTCAGCCTGTGCTGCTCCAGTCCGCTGCAATCCCTCAGCCTGTGATGCTCCAGTCCGCTGCAGGACTCAGTCTGTGCTGCTCCAGTCCACTGCAGGTCTCAATCCGTGCTGCTCCAGTCTGCTGCAGGACTCAGTCTGTGCTGCTGCAGTCCGCTGCAGGACTCAGTCTGTGCTGCTGCAGTCCGCTGCAGGCCCTCAGTCTGTACTGCTCCAGTCCGCTGCAGGTCTCAGCCTGTGCCTGCTCTAGTCTGCTGCAGGACTCAGCCTGTGCTACTACAGTCCGCTGCAGGTCTCAGTCTGTGCTGCTGCAGTCCGCTGCAGGTCTCAGTCTGTGCTGCTCCAGTCCGCTGCAGGTCTCAGTCTGTGCTGCTGCAGTCCGCTGCAGGACTCAATCTGTGCTGCTCTAGTCCGCTGCAGGACTCAGTCTGTGCTGCTGCAGTCGGCTGCAGGACTCAGTCTGTGCTGCTCCAGTCCGCACAAGGCCCTCAGTCTGTCCTGCTCCAGTCCGCTGCAGGTCTCAGCCTGTGCCTGCTCTACTCCGCTGCAGGACTCAGTCTGTGCTGCTCCAGTCTGCTGCAGGACTCAGCCTGTGGCTGCTCTAGTCTGCTGCAGGTCTCAGCTTGTGCCTGCTCCAGTCTGCTGCAGAACTCAGTCTGTGCTGCTCCAGTCCGCTTCAGGACTCAGCCAGTGCTGCTCCAGTCCACTGCAGGACTCAGACTTTGCTGCTCCAGTCCGCTGAAGGACTCAGCCTGTGCTGCTCCAGTCCCCTGCAGGTCTCAGTCTGTGCTGCTCCAGTCCGCAGCAGTACTCAGCCTGTGCTGCTCCAGTCCGCTGCAGGTCTCAGTCTGTGCTGCTCCAGTCCGCTGCAGGACTCAGCCTGTGCAGCTCCAGTCCGCTGCAGGACTCAGTTTGTGCTGCTACAGTCAGCTGCAGGAGTTAGCCTGTGCTGCTTAAGTCCGCGGCACGTCTCATCCTGTGCTGCTCCACTCTGCTGCAGGACTCAGTCAGTGCTGCTCCAGCCCGCTGCAGGTCTCAGTCTGTGTTGCTCCAGTCCGCTGCAGGCCTCAGCCTGTGCTGCTCCAGTCCGCTGCAGGACTCAGCCTGTGCTGCTGCAGTCCGCTGCAGGACTCAGCCTGTGCTGCTGCAGTCCGCTGCAGGACTCTGCCTGTGCTGTTCCAGTCCGCTGCAGGTCTCAGCCTGTGCTGCGCAAGTCCAATGCAGGACTCAGCCTGTGCTGCTCCAGTCCACTGCAGTACTCAGCCTGTGCTGCTCCAGTCCGCTGCAGGAGTCAGCCTGTGCTGCTCCAGTCCGCTGCAAGTCTCAGTCTGTGCTGCTCCAGTCCGCTGCAGGACTCAGCCTGTGGCTGCTCTAGTCCGCTGCAGGTCTCAGCCTGTGCCTGCTCCAGTCTGCTGCAGGACTCAGTTTGTGCTGCTCCAGTCCGCTGCAGGCCTCAGCCTGTGATGCTCCACTCCGCTGCAGGACTCAGCCTGTGTTGTTCCAGTCTCCTGCAGGAGTCAGTCTGTGCCAGCTCTAATCCGCTGCAGGACTCAGCCTGTGCTGCTCCAGTCCGCTGCAATCCCTCAGCCTGTGATGCTCCAGTCCGCTGCAGGACTCAGTCTGTGCTGCTCCAGTCCACTGCAGGTCTCAATCCGTGCTGCTCCAGTCTGCTGCAGGACTCAGTCTGTGCTGCTGCAGTCCGCTGCAGGACTCAGTCTGTGCTGCTGCAGTCCGCTGCAGGCCCTCAGTCTGTACTGCTCCAGTCCGCTGCAGGTCTCAGCCTGTGCCTGCTCTAGTCTGCTGCAGGACTCAGCCTGTGCTACTACAGTCCGCTGCAGGTCTCAGTCTGTGCTGCTGCAGTCCGCTGCAGGTCTCAGTCTGTGCTGCTCCAGTCCGCTGCAGGTCTCAGTCTGTGCTGCTGCAGTCCGCTGCAGGACTCAATCTGTGCTGCTCTAGTCCGCTGCAGGACTCAGTCTGTGCTGCTGCAGTCGGCTGCAGGACTCAGTCTGTGCTGCTCCAGTCCGCACAAGGCCCTCAGTCTGTCCTGCTCCAGTCCGCTGCAGGTCTCAGCCTGTGCCTGCTCTACTCCGCTGCAGGACACAGTCTGTGCTGCTCCAGTCTGCTGCAGGACTCAGCCTGTGATGCTCCACTCCGCTGCAGGACTCAACCTGTGCTGCTCCAGTCCGCTGCAGTCCCTCAGCCTGTGATGCTCCAGTCCGCTACAGGACTCAGTCTGTGCTGCTCCAGTCCACTGCAGGTCTCAATCCATGCTGCTCCAGTCTGCTGCAGGACTCAGTCTGTGCTGCTCCACTCTGCTGCAGGACTCAGTCTGTGCTGCTCCAGTCCGCTGCAGGCCTCAGCCTGTGATGCTCCACTCCGCTGCAGGACTCAGCCTGTGCTGTTCCAGTCTCCTGCAGGAGTCAGTCTGTGCCAGCTCTAATCCGCTGCAGGACTCAGCCTGTGCTGCTCCAGTCCGCTGCAATCCCTCAGCCTGTGATGCTCCAGTCCGCTGCAGGACTCAGTCTGTGCTGCTCCAGTCCACTGCAGGTCTCAATCCGTGCTGCTCCAGTCTGCTGCAGGACTCAGTCTGTGCTGCTGCAGTCCGCTGCAGGACTCAGTCTGTGCTGCTGCAGTCCGCTGCAGGCCCTCAGTCTGTACTGCTCCAGTCCGCTGCAGGTCTCAGCCTGTGCCTGCTCTAGTCTGCTGCAGGACTCAGCCTGTGCTACTACAGTCCGCTGCAGGTCTCAGTCTGTGCTGCTGCAGTCCGCTGCAGGTCTCAGTCTGTGCTGCTCCAGTCCGCTGCAGGTCTCAGTCTGTGCTGCTGCAGTCCGCTGCAGGACTCAATCTGTGCTGCTCTAGTCCGCTGCAGGACTCAGTCTGTGCTGCTGCAGTCGGCTGCAGGACTCAGTCTGTGCTGCTCCAGTCCCCACAAGGCCCTCAGTCTGTCCTGCTCCAGTCCGCTGCAGGTCTCAGCCTGTGCCTGCTCTACTCCGCTGCAGGACTCAGTCTGTGCTGCTCCAGTCTGCTGCAGGACTCAGCCTGTGATGCTCCACTCCGCTGCAGGACTCAACCTGTGCTGCTCCAGTCCGCTGCAGTCCCTCAGCCTGTGATGCTCCAGTCCGCTACAGGACTCAGTCTGTGCTGCTCCAGTCCACTGCAGGTCTCAATCCATGCTGCTCCAGTCTGCTGCAGGACTCAGTCTGTGCTGCTCCACTCTGCTGCAGGACTCAGTCTGTGCTGCTCCAGTCGGCTGCAGGACTCAGCCTGTGCTGCTCCAGTCCACTGCAGGTCTCAGCCTGTGCTGCTCCAGTCCACAGCAGGACTCAGTCTGTGCTGCTCCAGTCCGCTGCAGGTCTCAGTCTGTTTGGCTCTAGTCCGCTGCAGGACTCAGTCTGTGCTGCTGCAGTCCGCTGCAGGACTCAGTCTGTGCTGCTCCAGTCTGCTGCAGGCCCTCAGTCTCTACTGCTCCAGTCCGCTGCAGGTCTCAGCCTGTGCCTGCTCTAGTCCGCTGCAGGACTCAGCCTGTGCTGCTCCAGTCCGCTGCAGGACTCAGTCTGTGCTGCTCCAGTCCGCTGCAGGACTCAGTCTGTGCTGCTCCAGTCCACTGCACGTCTCAGTCTGTGCTGCTCCAGCCCGCTGCAGGTCTCAGTCTGTGCTGCTCCAGTCCACTGCAGGTCTCAGTCTGTGCTGCTCCAGTCCGCTGCAGGTCTCAGGCTGTGCTGCTCTAATCCACTGCAGGACTCAGCCTTTGCTGCTCCAGTCCGCTGCAGGACTCAGCCTGTGATGCTCCACTCCACTGCAGGACTCAGCCTGTGCTGTTCCAGTCTCCTGCAGGAGTCAGTCTGTGCCAGCTCTAATCCGCTGCAGGACTCAGCCTGTGCTGCTCCAGTCCGCTGCAGTCCCTCAGCCTGTGATGCTCCAGTCCGCTGCAGGACTGAGTCTGTGCTGCTCCAGTCAACTGCAGGTCTCAATCCGTGCTGCTCCAGTCTGCTGCAGGACTCAGCCTGTGCTGCTCCACTCTGCTGCAGGACTCAGTCTGTTCTGCTCCAGTCTGGTGCAGGAGTCAGCCTGTGCTGCTCCAGTCCGCTGCAGGACTCAGCCTGTGCTGCTCCCGTCCGCTGCAGGTCTCAGTCTGTGCTGCTCCAGTCCACTGCAGGACTCAGCCTGTGGCTGCTCTAGTCTGCTGCAGGTCTCAGCTTGTGCCTGCTCCAGTCTGCTGCAGAACTCAGTCTGTGCTGCTCCAGTCCGCTTCAGGACTCAGCCAGTGCTGCTCCAGTCCACTGCAGGACTCAGACTTTGCTGCTCCAGTCCGCTGAAGGACTCAGCCTGTGCTGCTCCAGTCCCCTGCAGGTCTCAGTCTGTGCTGCTCCAGTCCGCAGCAGTACTCAGCCTGTGCTGCTCCAGTCCGCTGCAGGTCTCAGTCTGTGCTGCTCCAGTCCGCTGCAGGACTCAGCCTGTGCAGCTCCAGTCCGCTGCAGGACTCAGTTTGTGCTGCTACAGTCAGCTGCAGGAGTTAGCCTGTGCTGCTTAAGTCCGCGGCACGTCTCATCCTGTGCTGCTCCACTCTGCTGCAGGACTCAGTCAGTGCTGCTCCAGCCCGCTGCAGGTCTCAGTCTGTGTTGCTCCAGTCCGCTGCAGGCCTCAGCCTGTGCTGCTCCAGTCCGCTGCAGGACTCAGCCTGTGCTGCTGCAGTCCGCTGCAGGACTCAGCCTGTGCTGCTGCAGTCCGCTGCAGGACTCTGCCTGTGCTGTTCCAGTCCGCTGCAGGTCTCAGCCTGTGCTGCGCAAGTCCAATGCAGGACTCAGCCTGTGCTGCTCCAGTCCACTGCAGTACTCAGCCTGTGCTGCTCCAGTCCGCTGCAGGAGTCAGCCTGTGCTGCTCCAGTCCGCTGCAAGTCTCAGTCTGTGCTGCTCCAGTCCGCTGCAGGACTCAGCCTGTGGCTGCTCTAGTCCGCTGCAGGTCTCAGCCTGTGCCTGCTCCAGTCTGCTGCAGGACTCAGTTTGTGCTGCTCCAGTCCGCTGCAAGTCTCAGTCTGTGTTGCTCCAGTCCGCTGCAGGCCTCAGCCTGTGATGCTCCACTCCGCTGCAGGACTCAGCCTGTGCTGTTCCAGTCTCCTGCAGGAGTCAGTCTGTGCCAGCTCTAATCCGCTGCAGGACTCAGCCTGTGCTGCTCCAGTCCGCTGCAATCCCTCAGCCTGTGATGCTCCAGTCCGCTGCAGGACTCAGTCTGTGCTGCTCCAGTCCACTGCAGGTCTCAATCCGTGCTGCTCCAGTCTGCTGCAGGACTCAGTCTGTGCTGCTGCAGTCCGCTGCAGGACTCAGTCTGTGCTGCTGCAGTCCGCTGCAGGCCCTCAGTCTGTACTGCTCCAGTCCGCTGCAGGTCTCAGCCTGTGCCTGCTCTAGTCTGCTGCAGGACTCAGCCTGTGCTACTACAGTCCGCTGCAGGTCTCAGTCTGTGCTGCTGCAGTCCGCTGCAGGTCTCAGTCTGTGCTGCTCCAGTCCGCTGCAGGTCTCAGTCTGTGCTGCTGCAGTCCGCTGCAGGACTCAATCTGTGCTGCTCTAGTCCGCTGCAGGACTCAGTCTGTGCTGCTGCAGTCGGCTGCAGGACTCAGTCTGTGCTGCTCCAGTCCGCACAAGGCCCTCAGTCTGTCCTGCTCCAGTCCGCTGCAGGTCTCAGCCTGTGCCTGCTCTACTCCGCTGCAGGACTCAGTCTGTGCTGCTCCAGTCTGCTGCAGGACTCAGCCTGTGATGCTCCACTCCGCTGCAGGACTCAACCTGTGCTGCTCCAGTCCGCTGCAGTCCCTCAGCCTGTGATGCTCCAGTCCGCTACAGGACTCAGTCTGTGCTGCTCCAGTCCACTGCAGGTCTCAATCCATGCTGCTCCAGTCTGCTGCAGGACTCAGTCTGTGCTGCTCCACTCTGCTGCAGGACTCAGTCTGTGCTGCTCCAGTCGGCTGCAGGACTCAGCCTGTGCTGCTCCAGTCCACTGCAGGTCTCAGCCTGTGCTGCTCCAGTCCACAGCAGGACTCAGTCTGTGCTGCTCCAGTCCGCTGCAGGTCTCAGTCTGTTTGGCTCTAGTCCGCTGCAGGACTCAGTCTGTGCTGCTGCAGTCCGCTGCAGGACTCAGTCTGTGCTGCTCCAGTCTGCTGCAGGCCCTCAGTCTGTACTGCTCCAGTCTGCTGCAGGTCTCAGCCTGTGCCTGCTCTAGTCCGCTGCAGGACTCAGCCTGTGCTGCTCCAGTCCGCTGCAGGACTCAGTCTGTGCTGCTCCAGTCCGCTGCAGGACTCAGTCTGTGCTGCTCCAGTCCACTGCACGTCTCAGTCTGTGCTGCTCCAGCCCGCTGCAGGTCTCAGTCTGTGCTGCTCCAGTCCACTGCAGGTCTCAGTCTGTGCTGCTCCAGTCCGCTGCAGGTCTCAGGCTGTGCTGCTCTAATCCACTGCAGGACTCAGCCTTTGCTGCTCCAGTCCGCTGCAGGACTCAGCCTGTGATGCTCCACTCCACTGCAGGACTCAGCCTGTGCTGTTCCAGTCTCCTGCAGGAGTCAGTCTGTGCCAGCTCTAATCCGCTGCAGGACTCAGCCTGTGCTGCTCCAGTCCGCTGCAGTCCCTCAGCCTGTGATGCTCCAGTCCGCTGCAGGACTGAGTCTGTGCTGCTCCAGTCAACTGCAGGTCTCAATCCGTGCTGCTCCAGTCTGCTGCAGGACTCAGCCTGTGCTGCTCCACTCTGCTGCAGGACTCAGTCTGTTCTGCTCCAGTCTGGTGCAGGAGTCAGCCTGTGCTGCTCCAGTCCGCTGCAGGACTCAGCCTGTGCTGCTCCCGTCCGCTGCAGGTCTCAGTCTGTGCTGCTCCAGTCCACTGCAGGACTCAGCCTGTGGCTGCTCTAGTCTGCTGCAGGTCTCAGCTTGTGCCTGCTCCAGTCTGCTGCAGAACTCAGTCTGTGCTGCTCCAGTCCGCTTCAGGACTCAGCCAGTGCTGCTCCAGTCCACTGCAGGACTCAGACTTTGCTGCTCCAGTCCGCTGAAGGACTCAGCCTGTGCTGCTCCAGTCCCCTGCAGGTCTCAGTCTGTGCTGCTCCAGTCCGCAGCAGTACTCAGCCTGTGCAGCTCCAGTCCGCTGCAGGACTCAGTTTGTGCTGCTACAGTCAGCTGCAGGAGTTAGCCTGTGCTGCTTAAGTCCGCGGCACGTCTCATCCTGTGCTGCTCCACTCTGCTGCAGGACTCAGTCAGTGCTGCTCCAGCCCGCTGCAGGTCTCAGTCTGTGTTGCTCCAGTCCGCTGCAGGCCTCAGCCTGTGCTGCTCCAGTCCGCTGCAGGACTCAGCCTGTGCTGCTGCAGTCCGCTGCAGGACTCAGCCTGTGCTGCTGCAGTCCGCTGCAGGACTCTGCCTGTGCTGTTCCAGTCCGCTGCAGGTCTCAGCCTGTGCTGCGCAAGTCCAATGCAGGACTCAGCCTGTGCTGCTCCAGTCCACTGCAGTACTCAGCCTGTGCTGCTCCAGTCCGCTGCAGGAGTCAGCCTGTGCTGCTCCAGTCCGCTGCAAGTCTCAGTCTGTGCTGCTCCAGTCCGCTGCAGGACTCAGCCTGTGGCTGCTCTAGTCCGCTGCAGGTCTCAGCCTGTGCCTGCTCCAGTCTGCTGCAGGACTCAGTTTGTGCTGCTCCAGTCCGCTGCAAGTCTCAGTCTGTGTTGCTCCAGTCCGCTGCAGGCCTCAGCCTGTGATGCTCCACTCCGCTGCAGGACTCAGCCTGTGCTGTTCCAGTCTCCTGCAGGAGTCAGTCTGTGCCAGCTCTAATCCGCTGCAGGACTCAGCCTGTGCTGCTCCAGTCCGCTGCAATCCCTCAGCCTGTGATGCTCCAGTCCGCTGCAGGACTCAGTCTGTGCTGCTCCAGTCCACTGCAGGTCTCAATCCGTGCTGCTCCAGTCTGCTGCAGGACTCAGTCTGTGCTGCTGCAGTCCGCTGCAGGACTCAGTCTGTGCTGCTGCAGTCCGCTGCAGGCCCTCAGTCTGTACTGCTCCAGTCCGCTGCAGGTCTCAGCCTGTGCCTGCTCTAGTCTGCTGCAGGACTCAGCCTGTGCTACTACAGTCCGCTGCAGGTCTCAGTCTGTGCTGCTGCAGTCCGCTGCAGGTCTCAGTCTGTGCTGCTCCAGTCCGCTGCAGGTCTCAGTCTGTGCTGCTGCAGTCCGCTGCAGGACTCAATCTGTGCTGCTCTAGTCCGCTGCAGGACTCAGTCTGTGCTGCTGCAGTCGGCTGCAGGACTCAGTCTGTGCTGCTCCAGTCCGCACAAGGCCCTCAGTCTGTCCTGCTCCAGTCCGCTGCAGGTCTCAGCCTGTGCCTGCTCTACTCCGCTGCAGGACTCAGTCTGTGCTGCTCCAGTCTGCTGCAGGACTCAGCCTGTGATGCTCCACTCCGCTGCAGGACTCAACCTGTGCTGCTCCAGTCCGCTGCAGTCCCTCAGCCTGTGATGCTCCAGTCCGCTACAGGACTCAGTCTGTGCTGCTCCAGTCCACTGCAGGTCTCAATCCATGCTGCTCCAGTCTGCTGCAGGACTCAGTCTGTGCTGCTCCACTCTGCTGCAGGACTCAGTCTGTGCTGCTCCAGTCGGCTGCAGGACTCAGCCTGTGCTGCTCCAGTCCACTTCCAGTCTCAGCCTGTGCTGCTCCAGTCCACAGCAGGACTCAGTCTGTGCTGCTCCAGTCCGCTGCAGGTCTCAGTCTGTTTGGCTCTAGTCCGCTGCAGGACTCAGTCTGTGCTGCTGCAGTCCGCTGCAGGACTCAGTCTGTGCTGCTCCAGTCTGCTGCAGGCCCTCAGTCTGTACTGCTCCAGTCTGCTGCAGGTCTCAGCCTGTGCCTGCTCTAGTCCGCTGCAGGACTCAGCCTGTGCTGCTCCAGTCCGCTGCAGGACTCAGTCTGTGCTGCTCCAGTCCGCTGCAGGACTCAGTCTGTGCTGCTCCAGTCCACTGCACGTCTCAGTCTGTGCTGCTCCAGCCCGCTGCAGGTCTCAGTCTGTGCTGCTCCAGTCCACTGCAGGTCTCAGTCTGTGCTGCTCCAGTCCGCTGCAGGTCTCAGGCTGTGCTGCTCTAATCCACTGCAGGACTCAGCCTTTGCTGCTCCAGTCCGCTGCAGGACTCAGCCTGTGATGCTCCACTCCACTGCAGGACTCAGCCTGTGCTGTTCCAGTCTCCTGCAGGAGTCAGTCTGTGCCAGCTCTAATCCGCTGCAGGACTCAGCCTGTGCTGCTCCAGTCCGCTGCAGTCCCTCAGCCTGTGATGCTCCAGTCCGCTGCAGGACTGAGTCTGTGCTGCTCCAGTCAACTGCAGGTCTCAATCCGTGCTGCTCCAGTCTGCTGCAGGACTCAGCCTGTGCTGCTCCACTCTGCTGCAGGACTCAGTCTGTTCTGCTCCAGTCTGGTGCAGGAGTCAGCCTGTGCTGCTCCAGTCCGCTGCAGGACTCAGCCTGTGCTGCTCCCGTCCGCTGCAGGTCTCAGTCTGTGCTGCTCCAGTCCACTGCAGGACTCAGCCTGTGGCTGCTCTAGTCTGCTGCAGGTCTCAGCTTGTGCCTGCTCCAGTCTGCTGCAGAACTCAGTCTGTGCTGCTCCAGTCCGCTTCAGGACTCAGCCAGTGCTGCTCCAGTCCACTGCAGGACTCAGACTTTGCTGCTCCAGTCCGCTGAAGGACTCAGCCTGTGCTGCTCCAGTCCCCTGCAGGTCTCAGTCTGTGCTGCTCCAGTCCGCAGCAGTACTCAGCCTGTGCTGCTCCAGTCCGCTGCAGGTCTCAGTCTGTGCTGCTCCAGTCCGCTGCAGGACTCAGCCTGTGCAGCTCCAGTCCGCTGCAGGACTCAGTTTGTGCTGCTACAGTCAGCTGCAGGAGTTAGCCTGTGCTGCTTAAGTCCGCGGCACGTCTCATCCTGTGCTGCTCCACTCTGCTGCAGGACTCAGTCAGTGCTGCTCCAGCCCGCTGCAGGTCTCAGTCTGTGTTGCTCCAGTCCGCTGCAGGCCTCAGCCTGTGCTGCTCCAGTCCGCTGCAGGACTCAGCCTGTGCTGCTGCAGTCCGCTGCAGGACTCAGCCTGTGCTGCTGCAGTCCGCTGCAGGACTCTGCCTGTGCTGCTCCAGTCCGCTGCAGGTCTCAGCCTGTGCTGCGCAAGTCCAATGCAGGACTCAGCCTGTGCTGCTCCAGTCCACTGCAGTACTCAGCCTGTGCTGCTCCAGTCCGCTGCAGGAGTCAGCCTGTGCTGCTCCAGTCCGCTGCAAGTCTCAGTCTGTGCTGCTCCAGTCCGCTGCAGGACTCAGCCTGTGGCTGCTCTAGTCCGCTGCAGGTCTCAGCCTGTGCCTGCTCCAGTCTGCTGCAGGACTCAGTTTGTGCTGCTCCAGTCCGCTGCAAGTCTCAGTCTGTGTTGCTCCAGTCCGCTGCAGGCCTCAGCCTGTGATGCTCCACTCCGCTGCAGGACTCAGCCTGTGCTGTTCCAGTCTCCTGCAGGAGTCAGTCTGTGCCAGCTCTAATCCGCTGCAGGACTCAGCCTGTGCTGCTCCAGTCCGCTGCAATCCCTCAGCCTGTGATGCTCCAGTCCGCTGCAGGACTCAGTCTGTGCTGCTCCAGTCCACTGCAGGTCTCAATCCGTGCTGCTCCAGTCTGCTGCAGGACTCAGCCTGTGCTGCTCCACTCTGCTGCAGGACTCAGCCTGTGCTGCTCCACTCTGCTGCAGGACTCAGTCTGTGCTGCTCCAGTCGGCTGCAGGACTCAGCCTGTGCTGCTCCAGTCCGCTGCAGGAGTCAGCCTGTACTGCTCCAGTCCGCTGCAGGTCTCAGTCTGTGCTGCTCCAGTCCGCTGCAGGACTCAGCCTGGACTGCTCCAGTCCGCTTCAGGACTCAGTCTGTGCTGCTCCAGTGCGCTGCAGGTCTCAGCCTGTGCCTGCTCTAATCCCGCTGCAGGGGTGAGCCCGTACTGCTCCAGTCCGTTGCAGGAGTCAGCCTGTGCTGCTACAGTCCGCTGCAGGACTCAGCCTGTGCTGCTCCAGTCCGCTGCAGGTCTCAGTCTGTGCTGCTCCAGTCCACTGCAGGACTCAGCCTGTGGCTGCTCTAGTCTGCTGCAGGTCTCAGCTTGTGCCTGCTCCAGTCTGCTGCAGGACTCAGTCTGTGCTGCTCCAGTCCGCTTCAGGACTCAGCCAGTGCTGCTCCAGTCCACTGCAGGACTCAGCCTGTGCTGCTCCAGTCCGCTGAAGGACTCAGCCTGTGCTGCTCCCGTTCACTGCAGGTCTCAGTCTGTGCTGCTCCAGTCCGCAGCAGGACTCAGCCTGTGCTGCTCCAGTCCGCTGCAGGTCTCACTCTGTGCTGCTCCAGTCCGCTGCAGGACTCAGCCTGTGCAGCTCCAGTCCGCGCAGGACTCAGTTTGTGCTGCTACAGTCTGCTGCAGGAGTCAGCCTGTGCTGCTTAAGTCCGCGGCACGTCTCATCCTGTGCTGCTCCACTCTGCTGCAGGACTCAGTCTGTGCTGCTCCAGTCCGCTGCAGGTCTCAGTCTGTGTTGCTCCAGTCCGCTGCAGGCCTCAGCCTGTGCTGCTCCAGTCTGCTGCAGGACTCAGCCTGTGCTGCTGCAGTCCGCTGCAGGACTCAGCCTGTGCTGCTCCAGTCCACTGCAGTACTCAGCCTGTGCTGCTCCAGTCCGCTGCAGGACTCAGCCTGTGCTGCTCCCGTCCGCTGCAGGTCTCAACCTATGCTGCTCAAGTCCAATGCAGGACTCTGCCTGTGCTGCTCCAGTCCACTGCAGTACTCAGCCTGTGCTGCTCCAGTCCGCTGCAGGTCTCAGCCTGTGCTGCTCCAGTCCACTGCAGTACTCAGCCTGTGCTGCTCCAGTCCGCTGCAGGTCTCAGTCTGTGCTGCACCAGTCCGTTGCAGGACTCAGCCTGTGCTGCTCGAGTCCCCTGCAGGACTCAGCCTGTGCTGCTCCAGTCCGCTGCAGGACTCAGTCTGTGCTACTCCAGTCCGCTGCAGGACTCAGTCTGTGCTACTCCAGTCCGCGGCAGGTCTCAGCCTGTGCCTGCTCAAATCCGCTGCAGCACTCAGCCTGTGCTGCTCCAGTCCACTGATGGACTCAGCCTGTGCCGCTCCAGTCTGCTGCAGGCCTTCAGCCTGTGCTGCTGCAGTCCACTGCAGGTCTCAGCCTGTGCTGCTCCAGTCCGCAGCAGGACTCAGTCTGTGCTGCTCCAGTCCGCTGCAGGTCTCAGTCTGTGTGGCTCTAGTCCGCTGCAGGACTCAGTCTGTGCTGCTGCAGTCCGCTGCAGGACTCAGTCTGTGCTGCTGCAGTCCGCTGCAGGCCCTCAGTCTGTACTGCTCCAGTCCGCTGCAGGTCTCAGCCTGTGCCTGCTCCAGTCCGCTGCAGGACTCAGCCTGTGCTGCTCCAGTCCGCTGCAGGACTCAGTCTGTGCTGCTGCAGTCCACTGCAGGACTCAGTCTGTGCTGCTCCAGTCCACTGCAGGACTCAGCCTGTGATGCTCCACTCCGCTGCAGGACTCAGCCTGGGCTGCTCCAGTCCGCTGCAGTCCCTCAGCCTGTGATGCTCCAGTCCGCTGCAGGTCTCAATCCGTGCTGCTCCCGTCTGCTGCAGGACTCAGCCTGTGCTGCTCCACTCTGCTGCAGGATTCAGTCTGTGCTGCTCCAGTCGGCTGCAGGACTCAGCCTGTGCAGCTCCAGTCGGCTGCAGGTCTCAGCCTGTGCTGCTGCAGTCTGCTGCAGGACTCACCCTGTACTGCTCCAGTCCGCTGCAGGTCTCAGCCTGTACTGCTCCAGTCCGCTGCAGGAGTCAGCCTGTGCTGCTCCAGTCCGCTGCAGGACTCAGCCTGTACTGCTCCAGTCCGCTGCAGGAGTCAGCCTGTACTGCTCCAGTCCGCTGCAGGAGTCAGCCTGTGCTGCTCCAGTCCGCTGCAGGACTCAGCCTGTACTGCTCCAGTCCGCTGCAGGAGTCAGCCTGTGCTGCTCCAGTCCGCTGCAGGAGTCAGTCTGTGCTGCTCCAGTCCACTGCAGGTCTCAGTCTGTGCTTCTCCAGTCCGCTGCAGGAATCAGCCTGTGGCTGCTCTAGTCCGCTGCAGGTCTCAGCCTGTGCCTGCTCAAGTCTGCTGCAGGACTCAGCCTGTGCTGCTCCAGTCCGCTGAAGGACTCAGCCAGTGCTGCTCCAGTCCACTGCAGGTCTCAGTCTGTGCTGCTCCAGTCCGCTGCAAGCCTCAGCCTGTGCTGCTCCAGTCCGCTTCAGGACTCAGTCTGTGCTGCTCCAGTCCGCTGCAGGTCTCAGCCTGTGCCTGCTCTAATCCTGCTGCAGGGGTGAGCCTGTACTGCTCCAGTCCGTTGCAGGAGTCAGCCTGTGCTGGTCCAGTCCGCTGCAGGACTCAGCCTGTGCTGCTCCAGTCCGCTGCAGGTCTCAGTCTGTGCTGCTCCAGTACACTGCAGGATTCAGTCTGTACTGCTCCAGTCCGCTGCAGGTCTCAGCCTGTGCCTGCTCTAGTCCGCTGCAGGACTCAGTCTGTGCTGCTGCAGTCCGCTGCAGGCCCTCAGTCTGTACTGCTCCAGTCCGCTGCAGGTCTCAGCCTGTGCCTGCTCTAGTCCGCTGCAGGACTCAGTCTGTGCTGCTCCAGTCTGCTGCAGGACTCAGTCTGTGCTGCTCCAGTCCGCTGCAGTACTCAGCCTGTGCTGCTCCAGTCCGCTGCAGGACTCAGTCTGTGCTGCTGCAGTCCACTGCAGGACTCAGCCTGTGATGCTCCAGTCCGCTGCAGGACTCAGCCTGTGATGCTCCACTCCGCTGCAGGACACAGCGTGTGCTGTTCCAGTCTCCTGCAGGAGTCAGTCTGTGCCAGCTCTAATCCGCTGCAGGACTCAGCCTGGGCTGCTCCAGTCCGCTGCAGTCCCTCAGCCTGTGATGCTCCAGTCCGCTGCAGGTCTCAATCCGTGCTGCTCCCGTCTGCTGCAGGACTCAGCCTGTGCTGCTCCACTCTGCTGCAGGACTCAGTCTGTGCTGCTCCAGTCGGCTGCAGGACTCAGCCTGTGCTGCTCCAGTCGGCTGCAGGTCTCAGCCTGTGCTGCTGCAGTCCGCTGCAGGACTCAGCCTGTACTGCTCCAGTCCGCTGCAGGAGTCAGCCTGTGCTGCTCCAGTCCGCTGCAGGACTCAGCCTGTACTGCTCCAGTCCGCTGCAGGAGTCAGCCTGTACTGCTCTAGTCCGCTGCAGGTCTCAGCCTGTGCCTGCTCAAGTCTGCTGCAGGACTCAGCCTGTGCTGCTCCAGTCCGCTGAAGGACTCAGCCAGTGCTGCTCCAGTCCACTGCAGGTCTCAGTCTGTGCTGCTCTAGTCCGCTGCAGGACTCAGTCTGTGCTGCTGCAGTCTGCTGCAGGCCCTCAGTCTGTACTGCTCCAGTCCGCTGCAGGTCTCAGCCTGTGCCTGCTCTAGTCCGCTGCAGGACTCAGTCTGTGCTGCTCCAGTCTGCTGCAGGACTCAGTCTGTGCTGCTCCAGTCCGCTGCAGTACTCAGCCTGTGCTGCTCCAGTCCGCTGCAGGACTCAGTCTGTGCTGCTGCAGTCCACTGCAGGACTCAGCCTGTGATGCTCCACTCCGCTGCAGGACTCAGCCTGTGATGCTCCACTCCGCTGCAGGACTCAGCCTGTGCTGTTCCAGTCTCCTGCAGGAGTCAGTCTGTGCCAGCTCTAATCCGCTGCAGGACTCAGCCTGGGCTGCTCCAGTCCGCTGCAGTCCCTCAGCCTGTGATGCTCCAGTCCGCTGCAGGTCTCAGTCCGTGCTGCTCCCGTCTGCTGCAGGACTCAGCCTGTGCTGCTCCACTCTGCTGCAGGACTCAGTCTGTGCTGCTCCAGTCGGCTGCAGGACTCAGCCTGTGCTGCTCCAGTCCGCTGCAGGTCTCAATCCGTGCTGCTCCCGTCTGCTGCAGGACTCAGCCTGTGCTGCTCCAGTCCGCTGCAGGTCTCAATCCGTGCTGCTCCCGTCTGCTGCAGGACTCAGCCTGTGCTGCTCCACTCTGCTGCAGGACTCAGTCTGTGCTGCTCCAGTCGGCTGCAGGACTCAGCCTGTGCTGCTCCAGTTGGCTGCAGGTCTCAGCCTGTGCTGCTCCAGTCCGCTGCAGGACTCAGCCTGTACTGCTCCAGTCCGCTGCAGGAGTCAGCCTGTGCTGCTCCAGTCCGCTGCAGGACTCAGCCTGTACTGCTCCAGTCCGCTGCAGGAGTCAGCCTGTACTGCTCTAGTCCGCTGCAGGTCTCAGCCTGTGCCTGCTCAAGTCTGCTGCAGGACTCAGCCTGTGCTGCTCCAGTCCGCTGAAGGACTCAGCCAGTGCTGCTCCAGTCCACTGCAGGTCTCAGTCTGTGCTGCTCCAGTCCGCTGCAAGCCTCAGCCTGTGCTGCTCCAGTCCGCTTCAGGACTCAGTCTGTGCTGCTCCAGTCCGCTGCAGGTCTCAGCCTGTGCCTGCTCTAATCCCGCTGCAGGGGTGAGCCTGTACTGCTCCAGTCCGTTGCAGGAGTCAGCCTGTGCTGGTCCAGTCCGCTGCAGGACTCAGCCTGTGCTGCTCCAGTCCACTGCAGTACTCAGCCTGTGCTGCTCCAGTCCGCTGCAGGTCTCAGTCTGTGCTGCACCAGTCCGTTGCAGGACTCAGCCTGTGCTGCTCCAGTCCGCTGCAGGTCTCAGCCTGTGCTGCTCCAGTCCACTGCAGTACTCAGCCTGTGCTGCTCCAGTCCGCTGCAGGTCTCAGTCTGTGCTGCACCAGTCCGTTGCAGGACTCAGCCTGTGCTGCTCGAGTCCCCTGCAGCACTCAGCCTGTGCTGCTCCAGTCCGCTGCAGGACTCAGTCTGTGCTACTCCAGTCCGCTGCAGGACTCAGTCTGTGCTACTCCAGTCCGCGGCAGGTCTCAGCCTGTGCCTGCTCAAATCCGCTGCAGCACTCAGCCTGTGCTGCTCCAGTCCACTGATGGACTCAGCCTGTGCAGCTCCAGTCCGCTGCAGGTCTCAGTCTGTGCTGCTGCAGTCCGCTGCAGGTCTCAGTCTGTGCTGCTCCAGTCCGCTGCAGGACTGAGTCTGAGCTGCTCGAGTCTGCTGCCAGACTCAGCCTGTGCCGCTCCAGTCTGCTGTAGGCCTTCAGCCTGTGCTGCTGCAGTCCACTGCAGGTCTCAGCCTGTGCTGCTCCAGTCCGCAGCAGGACTCAGTCTGTGCTGCTCCAGTCCGCTGCAGGTCTCAGTCTGTGTGGCTCTAGTCCGCTGCAGGACTCAGTCTGTGCTGCTCCAGTCTCCTGCAGGAGTCAGTCTGTGCCAGCTCTAATCCGCTGCAGGACTCAGCCTGGGCTGCTCCAGTCCGCTGCAGTCCCTCAGCCTGTGATGCTCCAGTCCGCTGCAGGTCTCAATCCGTGCTGCTCCCGTCTGCTGCAGGACTCAGCCTGTGCTGCTCCACTCTGCTGCAGGACTCAGTCTGTGCTGCTCCAGTCGGCTGCAGGACTCAGCCTGTGCTGCTCCAGTCGGCTGCAGGTCTCAGCCTGTGCTGCTGCAGTCCGCTGCAGGACTCAGCCTGTACTGCTCCAGTCCGCTGCAGGAGTCAGCCTGTGCTGCTCCAGTCCGCTGCAGGACTCAGCCTGTACTGCTCCAGTCCGCTGCAGGAGTCAGCCTGTACTGCTCTAGTCCGCTGCAGGTCTCAGCCTGTGCCTGCTCAAGTCTGCTGCAGGACTCAGCCTGTGCTGCTCCAGTCCGCTGAAGGACTCAGCCAGTGCTGCTCCAGTCCACTGCAGGTCTCAGTCTGTGCTGCTCTAGTCCGCTGCAGGACTCAGTCTGTGCTGCTGCAGTCTGCTGCAGGCCCTCAGTCTGTACTGCTCCAGTCCGCTGCAGGTCTCAGCCTGTGCCTGCTCTAGTCCGCTGCAGGACTCAGTCTGTGCTGCTCCAGTCTGCTGCAGGACTCAGTCTGTGCTGCTCCAGTCCGCTGCAGTACTCAGCCTGTGCTGCTCCAGTCCGCTGCAGGACTCAGTCTGTGCTGCTGCAGTCCACTGCAGGACTCAGCCTGTGATGCTCCACTCCGCTGCAGGACTCAGCCTGTGATGCTCCACTCCGCTGCAGGACTCAGCCTGTGCTGTTCCAGTCTCCTGCAGGAGTCAGTCTGTGCCAGCTCTAATCCGCTGCAGGACTCAGCCTGGGCTGCTCCAGTCTGCTGCAGTCCCTCAGCCTGTGATGCTCCAGTCCGCTGCAGGTCTCAGTCCGTGCTGCTCCCGTCTGCTGCAGGACTCAGCCTGTGCTGCTCCACTCTGCTGCAGGACTCAGTCTGTGCTGCTCCAGTCGGCTGCAGGACTCAGCCTGTGCTGCTCCAGTCCGCTGCAGGTCTCAATCCGTGCTGCTCCCGTCTGCTGCAGGACTCAGCCTGTGCTGCTCCACTCTGCTGCAGGACTCAGTCTGTGCTGCTCCAGTCGGCTGCAGGACTCAGCCTGTGCTGCTCCAGTTGGCTGCAGGTCTCAGCCTGTGCTGCTCCAGTCCGCTGCAGGACTCAGCCTGTACTGCTCCAGTCCGCTGCAGGAGTCAGCCTGTGCTGCTCCAGTCCGCTGCAGGACTCAGCCTGTACTGCTCCAGTCCGCTGCAGGAGTCAGCCTGTACTGCTCTAGTCCGCTGCAGGTCTCAGCCTGTGCCTGCTCAAGTCTGCTGCAGGACTCAGCCTGTGCTGCTCCAGTCCGCTGAAGGACTCAGCCAGTGCTGCTCCAGTCCACTGCAGGTCTCAGTCTGTGCTGCTCCAGTCCGCTGCAAGCCTCAGCCTGTGCTGCTCCAGTCCGCTTCAGGACTCAGTCTGTGCTGCTCCAGTCCGCTGCAGGTCTCAGCCTGTGCCTGCTCTAATCCCGCTGCAGGGGTGAGCCTGTACTGCTCCAGTCCGTTGCAGGAGTCAGCCTGTGCTGGTCCAGTCCGCTGCAGGACTCAGCCTGTGCTGCTCCAGTCCACTGCAGTACTCAGCCTGTGCTGCTCCAGTCCGCTGCAGGTCTCAGTCTGTGCTGCACCAGTCCGTTGCAGGACTCAGCCTGTGCTGCTCCAGTCCGCTGCAGGTCTCAGCCTGTGCTGCTCCAGTCCACTGCAGTACTCAGCCTGTGCTGCTCCAGTCCGCTGCAGGTCTCAGTCTGTGCTGCACCAGTCCGTTGCAGGACTCAGCCTGTGCTGCTCGAGTCCCCTGCAGCACTCAGCCTGTGCTGCTCCAGTCCGCTGCAGGACTCAGTCTGTGCTACTCCAGTCCGCTGCAGGACTCAGTCTGTGCTACTCCAGTCCGCGGCAGGTCTCAGCCTGTGCCTGCTCAAATCCGCTGCAGCACTCAGCCTGTGCTGCTCCAGTCCACTGATGGACTCAGCCTGTGCAGCTCCAGTCCGCTGCAGGTCTCAGTCTGTGCTGCTGCAGTCCGCTGCAGGTCTCAGTCTGTGCTGCTCCAGTCCGCTGCAGGACTGAGTCTGAGCTGCTCGAGTCTGCTGCCAGACTCAGCCTGTGCCGCTCCAGTCTGCTGTAGGCCTTCAGCCTGTGCTGCTGCAGTCCACTGCAGGTCTCAGCCTGTGCTGCTCCAGTCCGCAGCAGGACTCAGTCTGTGCTGCTCCAGTCCGCTGCAGGTCTCAGTCTGTGTGGCTCTAGTCCGCTGCAGGACTCAGTCTGTGCTGCTGCAGTCCGCTGCAGGACTCAGTCTGTGCTGCTGCAGTCCACTGCAGGCCCTCAGTCTGTACTGCTCCAGTCCGCTGCAGGTCTCAGCCTCTGCCTGCTCCAGTCCGCTGCAGGACTCAGCCTGTGCTGCTCCAGTCCGCTGCAGGACTCAGTCTGTGCTGCTGCAGTCCACTGCAGGACTCAGTCTGTGCTGCTCCAGTCCACTGCAGGACTCAGCCTGTGATGCTCCACTCCGCTGCAGGACTCAGCCTGGGCTGCTCCAGTCCGCTGCAGTCCCTCAGCCTGTGATGCTCCAGTCCGCTGCAGGTCTCAATCCGTGCTGCTCCCGTCTGCTGCAGGACTCAGCCTGTGCTACTCCAGTCCGCTGCAGGTCTCAGTCTGTGCTGCTCCAGTCCGCTGCAGGACTGAGTCTGAGCTGCTCGAGTCTGCTGCCAGACTCAGCCTATGCTGCTCCAGTCTGCTGTAGGCCTTCAGCCTGTGCTGCTGCAGTCCACTGCAGGACTCAGTCTGTGCTGCTCCAGTCCACTGCAGGAGTCAGTCTGTGCCAGCTCTAATCCGCTGCAGGACTCAGCCTGGGCTGCTCCAGTCCGCTGCAGTCCCTCAGCCTGTGATGCTCCAGTCCGCTGCAGGTCTCAATCCGTGCTGCTCCCGTCTGCTGCAGGACTCAGCCTGTGCTGCTCCACTCTGCTGCAGGACTCAGTCTGTGCTGCTCCAGTCGGCTGCAGGACTCAGCCTGTGCTGCTCCAGTCGGCTGCAGGTCTCAGCCTGTGCTGCTGCAGTCCGCTGCAGGACTCAGCCTGTACTGCTCCAGTCCGCTGCAGGAGTCAGCCTGTGCTGCTCCAGTCCGCTGCAGGACTCAGCCTGTACTGCTCCAGTCCGCTGCAGGAGTCAGCCTGTACTGCTCTAGTCCGCTGCAGGTCTCAGCCTGTGCCTGCTCAAGTCTGCTGCAGGACTCAGCCTGTGCTGCTCCAGTCCGCTGAAGGACTCAGCCAGTGCTGCTCCAGTCCACTGCAGGTCTCAGTCTGTGCTGCTCCAGTCCGCTGCAAGCCTCAGCCTGTGCTGCTCCAGTCCGCTTCAGGACTCAGTCTGTGCTGCTCCAGTCCGCTGCAGGTCTCAGCCTGTGCCTGCTCTAATCCCGCTGCAGGGGTGAGCCTGTACTGCTCCAGTCCGTTGCAGGAGTCAGCCTGTGCTGGTCGAGTCTGCTGCAGGACTCAGCCTGTGCTGCTCCAGTCCACTGCAGTACTCAGCCTGTGCTGCTCCAGTCCGCTGCAGGTCTCAGTCTGTGCTGCACCAGTCCGTTGCAGGACTCAGCCTGTGCTGCTCGAGTCCCCTGCAGGACTCAGCCTGTGCTGCTCCAGTCCACTGCAGTACTCAGCCTGTGCTGCTCCAGTCTGCTGCAGGACTCTGCCTGTGCTGCTCCAGTCCGCTGCAGGTCTCAGCCTGTGCTGCTCAAGTCCAATGCAGGACTCAGCCTGTGCTGCTCCAGTCCACTGCAGTACTCAGCCTGTGCTGCTCCAGTCTGCTGCAGGTCTCAGCCTGTGCTGCTCCAGTCCACTGCAGTACTCAGCCTGTGCTGCTCCAGTCCGCTGCAGGTCTCAGTCTGTGCTGCACCAGTCCGTTGCAGGACTCAGCCTGTGCTGCTCGAGTCCCCTGCAGGACTCAGCCTGTGCAGCTCCAGTCCGCTGCAGGTCTCAGTCTGTGCTGCTGCAGTCCGCTGCAGGACTCAGCCTGTGCTACTCCAGTCCGCTGCAGGTCTCAGTCTGTGCTGCTCCAGTCCGCTGCAGGACTGAGTCTGAGCTGCTCGAGTCTGCTGCCAGACTCAGCCTGTGCCGCTCCAGTCTGCTGTAGGCCTTCAGCCTGTGCTGCTGAAGTCCACTGCAGGTCTCAGCCTGTGCTGCTCCAGTCCGCAGCAGGACTCAGTCTGTGCTGCTCCAGTCCGCTGCAGGTCTCAGTCTGTGTGGCTCTAGTCCGCTGCAGGTCTCAGCCTGGGCTGCTCCAGTCCACTGCAGTACTCAGCCTGTGCTGCTCCAGTCCGCTGCAGGACTCAGTCTGTGCTGCTGCAGTCCGCTGCAGGCCCTCAGTCTGTACTGCTCCAGTCCGCTGCAGGTCTCAGCCTGTGCCTGCTCCAGTCCGCTGCAGGACTCAGCCTGTGCTGCTCCAGTCCGCTGCAGGACTCAGTCTGTGCTGCTGCAGTCCACTGCAGGACTCAGTCTGTGCTGCTCCAGTCCACTGCAGGACTCAGCCTGTGATGCTCCACTCCGCTGCAGGACTCAGCCTGGGCTGCTCCAGTCCGCTGCAGTCCCTCAGCCTGTGATGCTCCAGTCCGCTGCAGGTCTCAATCCGTGCTGCTCCCGTCTGCTGCAGGACTCAGCCTGTGCTGTTCCACTCTGCTGCAGGACTCAGTCTGTGCTGCTCCAGTCGGCTGCAGGACTCAGCCTGTGCTGCTCCAGTCGGCTGCAGGTCTCAGCCTGTGCTGCTCCAGTCCGCTGCAGGACTCAGTCTGTGCTGCTGCAGTCCACTGCAGGACTCAGTCTGTGCTGCTCCAGTCCACTGCAGGACTCAGCCTGTGATGCTCCACTCCGCTGCAGGACTCAGCCTGGGCTGCTCCAGTCCGCTGCAGTCCCTCAGCCTGTGATGCTCCAGTCCGCTGCAGGTCTCAATCCGTGCTGCTCCCGTCTGCTGCAGGACTCAGCCTGTGCTACTCCAGTCCGCTGCAGGTCTCAGTCTGTGCTGCTCCAGTCCGCTGCAGGACTGAGTCTGAGCTGCTCGAGTCTGCTGCCAGACTCAGCCTGTGCCGCTCCAGTCTGCTGTAGGCCTTCAGCCTGTGCTGCTGCAGTCCACTGCAGGACTCAGTCTGTGCTGCTCCAGTCCACTGCAGGACTCAGCCTGTGATGCTCCACTCCGCTGCAGGACTCAGCCTGGGCTGCTCCAGTCCGCTGCAGTCCCTCAGCCTGTGATGCTCCAGTCCGCTGCAGGTCTCAATCCGTGCTGTTCCCGTCTGCTGCAGGACTCAGCCTGTGCTGCTCCACTCTGCTGCAGGACTCAGTCTGTGCTGCTCCAGTCGGCTGCAGGACTCAGTCTGTGCTGCTCCAGTCGGCTGCAGGTCTCAGCCTGTGCTGCTCCAGTCCGCTGCAGGACTCAGCCTGTACTGCTCCAGTCCGCTCCAGGTCTCAGCCTGTACTGCTCCAGTCCGCTGCAGGAGTCAGCCTGTGCTGCTCCAGTCCGCTGCAGGACTCAGCCTGTACTGCTCCAGTCCGCTGCAGGAGTCAGCCTGTGCTGCTCCAGTCCGCTGCAGGAGTCAGCCTGTGCTGCTCCAGTCCGCTGCAGGACTCAGCCTGTACTGCTCCAGTCCGCTGCAGGAGTCAGCCTGTGCTGCTCCAGTCCGCTGCAGGAGTCAGTCTGTGCTGCTCTAGTCCACTGCAGGTCTCAGTCTGTGCTTCTCCAGTCCGCTGCAGGAATCAGCCTGTGGCTGCTCTAGTCCGCTGCAGGTCTCAGCCTGTGCCTGCTCAAGTCTGCTGCAGGACTCAGCCTGTGCTGCTCCAGTCCGCTGAAGGACTCAGCCAGTGCTGCTCCAGTCCACTGCAGGTCTCAGTCTGTGCTGCTCCAGTCCACTCCAAGCCTCAGCCTGTGCTGCTCCAGTCCGCTTCAGGACTCAGTCTGTGCTGCTGCAGTCCACTGCAGGACTCAGTCTGTGCTGCTCCAGTCCACTGCAGGACTCAGCCTGTGATGCTCCACTCCGCTGCAGGACTCAGCCTGGGCTGCTCCAGTCCGCTGCAGTCCCTCAGCCTGTGATGCTCCAGTCCGCTGCAGGTCTCAATCCGTGCTGCTCCCGTCTGCTGCAGGACTCAGCCAGTGCTGCTCCAGTCCACTGCAGGTCTCAGTCTGTGCTGCACCAGTCCACTCCAAGCCTCAGCCTGTGCTGCTCCAGTCCGCTTCAGGACTCAGTCTGTGCTGCTCCAGTCCGCTGCAGGTCTCAGCCTGTGCCTGCTCTAATCCCGCTGCAGGGGTGAGCCTGTACTGCTCCAGTCCGTTGCAGGAGTCAGCCTGTGCTGGTCCAGTCCGCTGCAGGACTCAGCCTGTGATGCTCCAGTCCGCTGCAGGTCTAAGTCTGTGCTGCTCCAGTCCACTGCAGGACTCAGCCTGTGGCTGCTCTAGTCTGCTGCAGGTCTCAGCTTGTACCTGCTCCAGTCTGCTGCAGGACTCAGTCTGTGCTGCTCCAGTCCGCTGCAAGACCAGGTCTGTGCTGCTCCAGTCCGCTGCAGGCCCTCAGTCTGTACTGCTCCAGTCCGCTGCAGGTCTCAGCCTGTGCCTGCTCTAGTCCGCTGCAGGACTCAGTCTGTGCTGCTGCAGTCCGCTGCAGGCCCTCAGTCTGTACTGCTCCAGTCCGCTGCAGGTCTCAGCCTGTGCCTGCTCTAGTCCGCTGCAGGACTCAGTCTGTGCTGCTCCAGTCTGCTGCAGGACTCAGTCTGTGCTGCTCCAGTCCGCTGCAGTACTCAGCCTGTGCTGCTCCAGTCCGCTGCAGGACTCAGTCTGTGCTGCTGCAGTCCACTGCAGGACTCAGCCTGTGATGCTCCACTCCGCTGCAGGACTCAGCCTGTGATGCTCCACTCCGCTGCAGGACTCAGCCTGTGCTGTTCCAGTCTCCTGCAGGAGTCAGTCTGTGCCAGCTCTAATCCGCTGCAGGACTCAGCCTGGGCTGCTCCAGTCCGCTGCAGTCCCTCAGCCTGTGATGCTCCAGTCCGCTGCAGGTCTCAGTCCGTGCTGCTCCCGTCTGCTGCAGGACTCAGCCTGTGATGCTCCACTCTGCTGCAGGACTCAGTCTGTGCTGCTCCAGTCGGCTGCAGGACTCAGCCTGTGCTGCTCCAGTCGGCTGCAGGTCTCAGCCTGTACTGCTCTAGTCCGCTGCAGGTCTCAGCCTGTGCCTGCTCAAGTCTGCTGCAGGACTCAGCCTGTGCTGCTCCAGTCCGCTGAAGGACTCAGCCAGTGCTGCTCCAGTCCACTGCAGGTCTCAGTCTGTGCTGCTCCAGTCCGCTGCAAGCCTCAGCCTGTGCTGCTCCAGTCCGCTTCAGGACTCAGTCTGTGCTGCTCCAGTCCGCTGCAGGTCTCAGCCTGTGCCTGCTCTAATCCCGCTGCAGGGGTGAGCCTGTACTGCTCCAGTCCGTTGCAGGAGTCAGCCTGTGCTGGTCCAGTCCGCTGCAGGACTCAGCCTGTGCTGCTCCAGTCCGCTCCAAGCCTCAGCCTGTGCTGCTCCAGTCCGCTTCAGGTCTCAGTCTGTGCTGCACCAGTCCGTTGCAGGACTCAGCCTGTGCTGCTCGAGTCCCCTGCAGGACTCAGCCTGTGCTGCTCCGGTCCACTGCAGTACTCAGCCTGTGCTGCTCCAGTCCGCTGCAGGACTCTGCCTGTGCTGCTCCAGTCCGCTGCAGGTCTCAGCCTGTGCTGCTCAAGTCCAATGCAGGACTCAGCCTGTGCTGCTCCAGTCCACTGCAGTACTCAGCCTGTGCTGCTCCAGTCCGCTGCAGGTCTCAGCCTGTGCTGCTCCAGTCCACTGCAGTACTCAGCCTGTGCTGCTCCAGTCCACTGCAGTACTCAGCCTGTGCTGCTCCAGTCCGCTGCAGGTCTCAGCCTGTGCTGCTCCAGTCCACTGCAGTACTCAGCCTGTGCTGCTCCAGTCCGCTGCAGGACTCAGTCTGTGCTACTCCAGTCCGCTGCAGGACTCAGTCTGTGCTACTCCAGTCCACGGCAGGTCTCAGCCTGTGCCTGCTCAAATCCGCTGCAGCACTCAGCCTGTGCTGCTCCAGTCCACTGATGGACTCAGTCTGTGCAGCTCCAGTCCGCTGCAGGTCTCAGTCTGTGCTGCTGCAGTCCGCTGCAGGACGCAGCCTGTGCTACTCCAGTCCGCTGCAGGTCTCAGTCTGTGCTGCTCCAGTCCGCTGCAGGACTGAGTCTGAGCTGCTCGAGTCTGCTGCCAGACTCAGCCTGTGCCGCTCCAGTCTGCTGTAGGCCTTCAGCCTGTGCTGCTGCAGTCCACTGCAGGTCTCAGCCTGTGCTGCTCCAGTCCGCAGCAGGACTCAGTCTGTGCTGCTCCAGTCCGCTGCAGGTCTCAGTCTGTGTGGCTCTAGTCCGCTGCAGGACTCAGTCTGTGCTGCTGCAGTCCGCTGCAGGACTCAGTCTGTGCTGCTGCAGTCCGCTGCAGGCCCTCAGTCTGTACTGCTCCAGTCCGCTGCAGGTCTCAGCCTGTGCCTGCTCCAGTCCGCTGCAGGACTCAGCCTGTGCTGCTCCAGTCCGCTGCAGGACTCAGTCTGTGCTGCTGCAGTCCACTGCAGGACTCAGCCTGTGCTGCTCCATTCCACTGCAGGACTCAGCCTGTGATGCTCCACTCCGCTGCAGGACTCAGCCTGGGATGCTCCAGTCCGCTGCAGTCCCTCAGCCTGTGATGCTCCAGTCCGCTGCAGATCTCAATCCGTGCTGCTCCCGTCTGCTGCAGGACTCAGCCTGTGCTACTCCAGTCCGCTGCAGGTCTCAGTCTGTGCTGCTCCAGTCCGCTGCAGGACTGAGTCTGAGCTGCTCGAGTCTGCTGCCAGACTCAGCCTGTGCCGCTCCAGTCAGCTGTAGGCCTTCAGCCTGTGCTGCTGCAGTCCACTGCAGGACTCAGTCTGTGCTGCTCCAGTCCACTGCAGGACTCAGCCTGTGATGCTCCACTCCGCTGCAGGACTCAGCCTGGGCTGCTCCAGTCCGCTGCAGGTCTCAGCCTGTACTGCTCCAGTCCACTGCAGGACTCAGCCTGTGATGCTCCACTCCGCTGCAGGACTCAGCCTGTACTGCTCCAGTCCGCAGCAGGAGTCAGCCTGTACTGCTCCAGTCCGCTGCAGGAGTCAGCCTGTGCTGCTCCAGTCCGCTGCAGGACTCAGCCTGTACTGCTCCAGTCCGCTGCAGGAGTCAGCCTGTGCTGCTCCAGTCCGCTGCAGGAGTCAGTCTGTGCTGCTCCAGTCCACTGCAGGTCTCAGTCTGTGCTTCTCCAGTCCGCTGCAGGAATCAGCCTGTGGCTGCTCTAGTCCGCTGCAGGTCTCAGCCTGTGCCTGCTCAAGTCTGCTGCAGGACTCAGCCTGTGCTGCTCCAGTCCGCTGAAGGACTCAGCCAGTGCTGCTCCAGTCCACTGCAGGTCTCAGTCTGTGCTGCTCGAGTCCGCTCCAAGCCTCAGCCTGTGCTGCTCCAGTCCGCTTCAGGACTCAGTCTGTGCTGCTCCAGTCCGCTGCAGGTCTCAGCCTGTGCCTGCTCTAATCCCGCTGCAGGGGTGAGCCTGTACTGCTCCAGTCCGTTGCAGGAGTCAGCCTGTGCTGGTCCAGTCCGCTGCAGGACTCAGCCTGTGCTGCTCCAGTCCGCTGCAGGTCTCAGTCTGTGCTGCTCCAGTCCACTGCAGGACTCAGCCTGTGGTTGCTCTAGTCTGCTGCAGGTCTCAGCTTGTACCTGCTCCAGTCTGCGGCAGGACTCAGTCTGTGCTGCTCCAGTCCGCTGCAGGACTCAGTCTGTGCTGCTGCAGTCCGCTGCAGGCCCTCAGTCTGTACTGCTCCAGTCCGCTGCAGGTCTCAGCCTGTGCCTGCTCTAGTCCGCTGCAGGACTCAGTCTGTGCTGCTGTAGTCCGCTGCAGGCCCTCAGTCTGTACTGCTCCAGTCCGCTGCAGGTCTCAGCCTGTGCCTGCTCAAGTCTGCTGCAGGACTCAGCCTGTGCTGCTCCAGTCCGCTGAAGGACTCAGCCAGTCCTGCTCCAGTCCACTGCAGGTCTCAGTCTGTGCTGCTCCAGTCCGCTGCAAGCCTCAGCCTGTGCTGCTCCAGTCCGCTTCAGGACTCAGTCTGTGCTGCTCCAGTCCGCTGCAGGTCTCAGCCTTTGCTGCTCAAGTCCAATGCAGGACTCAGCCTGTGCTGCTCCAGTCCGCTGCAGGTCTCAGCCTGTGCTGCTCAAGTCCACTGCAGGACTCAGCCTGTGCTGCTCCAGTCCACTGCAGTACTCAGCCTGTGCTGCTCCAGTCCGCTGCAGGTCTCAGCCTGTGCTGCTCCAGTCCACTGCAGTACTCAGCCTGTGCTGCTCCAGTCCGCTGCAGGTCTCAGTCTGTGCTGCACCAGTCCGTTGCAGGACTCAGCCTGTGCTGCTCGAGTCCCCTGCAGGACTCAGCCTGTGCTTCTCGAATCCGCTGCAGGACTCAGTCTGTGCTGCTCCAGTCCGCTGCAGTACTCAGCCTGTGCTGCTCCAGTCCACTGCAGGACTCAGCCTGTGATGCTCCACTCCGCTGCAGGACTCAGCCTGTGCTGTTCCAGTCTCCTGCAGGAGTCAGTCTGTGCCAGCTCTAATCCGCTGCAGGAGTCAGCCTGGGCTGCTCCAGTCCGCTGCAGTCCCTCAGCCTGTGATGCTCCAGTCCGCTGCAGGTCTCAATCCGTGCTGCTCCCGTCTGCTGCAGGACTCAGCCTGTGCTGCTCCACTGTGCTGCAGGACTCAGTCTGTGCTGCTCCAGTCGGCTGCAGGACTCAGCCTGTGCTGCTCCAGTCGGCTGCAGGTCTCAGCCTGTGCTGCTCCAGTCCGCAGCAGGTCTCAGTCTGTGCTGCACCAGTCCGTTGCAGGACTCAGCCTGTGCTGCTCGAGTCCCCTGCAGGACTCAGCCTGTGCTGCTCCAGTCCGCTGCAGGACTCAGTCTGTGCTACTCCAGTCCGCTGCAGTACTCAGTCTGTGCTACTCCAGTCCGCGGCAGGTCTCAGCCTGTGCCTGCTCAAATCCGCTGCAGCACTCAGCCTGTGCTGCTCCAGTCCACTGATGGACTCAGCCTGTGCAGCTCCAGTCCGCTGCAGGTCTCAGTCTGTGCTGCTGCAGTCCGCTGCAGGACTCAGCCTGTGCTACTCCAGTCCGCTGCAGGTCTCAGTCTGTGCTGCTCCAGTCCGCTGCAGGACTGAGTCTGAGCTGCTCGAGTCTGCTGCCAGACTCAGCCTGTGCCGCTCCAGTCTGCTGTAGGCCTTCAGCCTGTGCTGCTGCAGTCCACTGCAGGTCTCAGCCTGTGCTGCTCCAGTCCGCAGCAGGACTCAGTCTGTGCTGCTCCAGTCCGCTGCAGGTCTCAGTCTGTGTGGCTCTAGTCCGCTGCAGGACTCAGTCTGTGATGCTGCAGTGCGCTGCAGGACTCAGTCTGTGCTGCTGCAGTCCGCTGCAGGCCCTCAGTCTGTACTGCTCCAGTCCGCTGCAGGTCTCAGCCTGTGCCTGCTCCAGTCCGCTGCAGGACTCAGCCTGTGCTGCTCCAGTCCGCTGCAGGACTCAGTCTGTGCTGCTGCAGTCCACTGCAGGACTCAGTCTGTGCTGCTCCAGTCCACTGCAGGACTCAGCCTGTGATGCTCCACTCCGCTGCAGGACTCAGCCTGGGCTGCTCCAGTCCGCTGCAGTCCCTGAGCCTGTGATGCTCCAGTCCGCTGCAGATCTCAATCCGTGCTGCTCCCGTCTGCTGCAGGACTCAGCCTGTGATACTCCAGTCCGCTGCAGGTCTCAGTCTGTGCTGCTCCAGTCCGCTGCAGGACTGAGTCTGAGCTGCTCGAGTCTGCTGCCAGACTCAGCCTGTGCCGCTCCAGTCTGCTGTAGGCCTTCAGCCTGTGCTGCTGCAGTCCGCTGCAGGCCCTCAGTCTGTACTGCTCCAGTCCGCTGCAGGTCTCAGCCTGTGCCTGCTCTAGTCCGCTGCAGGACTCAGTCTGTGCTGCTGTAGTCCGCTGCAGGCCCTCAGTCTGTACTGCTCCAGTCCGCTGCAGGTCTCAGCCTGTGCCTGCTCAAGTCTGCTGCAGGACTCAGCCTGTGCTGCTCCAGTCCGCTGAAGGACTCAGCCAGTCCTGCTCCAGTCCACTGCAGGTCTCAGTCTGTGCTGCTCCAGTCCGCTGCAAGCCTCAGCCTGTGCTGCTCCAGTCCGCTTCAGGACTCAGTCTGTGCTGCTCCAGTCCGCTGCAGGTCTCAGCCTGTGCTGCTCAAGTCCAATGCAGGACTCAGCCTGTGCTGCTCCAGTCCGCTGCAGGTCTCAGCCTGTGCTGCTCAAGTCCACTGCAGGACTCAGCCTGTGCTGCTCCAGTCCACTGCAGTACTCAGCCTGTGCTGCTCCAGTCCGCTGCAGGTCTCAGCCTGTGCTGCTCCAGTCCACTGCAGTACTCAGCCTGTGCTGCTCCAGTCCGCTGCAGGTCTCAGTCTGTGCTGCACCAGTCCGTTGCAGGACTCAGCCTGTGCTGCTCGAGTCCCCTGCAGGACTCAGCCTGTGCTTCTCGAATCCGCTGCAGGACTCAGTCTGTGCTGCTCCAGTCCGCTGCAGTACTCAGCCTGTGCTGCTCCAGTCCACTGCAGGACTCAGCCTGTGATGCTCCACTCCGCTGCAGGACTCAGCCTGTGCTGTTCCAGTCTCCTGCAGGAGTCAGTCTGTGCCAGCTCTAATCCGCTGCAGGAGTCAGCCTGGGCTGCTCCAGTCCGCTGCAGTCCCTCAGCCTGTGATGCTCCAGTCCGCTGCAGGTCTCAATCCGTGCTGCTCCCGTCTGCTGCAGGACTCAGCCTGTGCTGCTCCACTGTGCTGCAGGACTCAGTCTGTGCTGCTACAGTCTGCTGCAGGAGTCAGCCTGTGCTGCTTAAGTCCGCGGCACGTCTCATCCTGTGCTGCTCCACTCTGCTGCAGGACTCAGCCTGTGCTGCTCCAGTCCCCTGCAGGTCTCAGTCTGTGCTGCCCCAGTCCGCAGCTGTACTCAGCCTGTGCTGCTCCAGTCCGCTGCAGGTCTCAGTCTGTGCTGCTCCAGTCCGCTGCAGGACTCTGCCTGTGCTGCTCCAGTCCGCTGCAGGTCTCAGCCTGTGCTGCTCAAGTCCAATGCAGGACTCAGCCTGTGCTGCTCCAGTCCACTGCAGTACTCAGCCTGTGCTGCTCCAGTCCGCTGCAGGTCTCAGCCTGTGCTGCTCCAGTCCACTGCAGTACTCAGCCTGTGCTGCTCCAGTCCGCTGCAGGTCTCAGCCTGTGCTGCTCCAGTCCGCTGCAGGTCTCAGTCTGTGCTGCACCAGTCCGTTGCAGGACTCAGCCTGTGCTTCTCGAATCCGCTGCAGGACTCAGTCTGTGCTACTCTAGTCCGCTGCAGGGCTCAGTCTGTGCTACTCAAGTCCGCGGCAGGTCTCAGCCTGTGCCTGCTCAAATTCGCTGCAGCACTCAGCCTGTGCTGCTCCAGTCCACTGATGGACTCAGCCTGTGCAGCTCCAGTCCGCTGCAAGTCTCAGTCTGTGCTGCTGCAGTCCGCTGCAGGACTCAGTCTGTGCTGCTCCAGTCCACTGCAGGTCTCAGTCTGTGCTGCTCCAGTCCGCTGTAGTACTCAGTCTGTTCTGCTCCAGTCTGCTGCAGGACTGAGTCTGAGCTGCTCGAGTCTGCTGCCAGACTCAGCCTGTGCCGCTCCAGTCTGCTGCAGGCCTTCAGCCTGTGCTGCTGCAGTCCGCTGCAGGTCTCAGCCTGTGCTGCACCAGTCCGCAGCAGGACTCAGCCTGTGCTGCTCCAGTCCGCTGCAGGTCTCAGGGTGTGTGGCTCTAGTCCGCTGCAGGACTCAGTCTGTGCTGCTGCAGTCCGCTGCAGGACTCAGTCTGTGCTGCTCCAGTCCGCACAAGGCCCTCAGTCTGTACTGCTCCAGTCCGCTGCAGGTCTAAGCCTGTGCCTGCTCTAGTCCGCTGCAGGACTCAGTCTGTGCTGCTCCAGTCTGCTGCAGGACTCAGTCTGTGCTGCTCCAGTCTGCTGCAGGTCTCAGTCTGTGCTGCTCCAGTCCGCTGCAGGACTCAGCCTGTGGCTGCTCTAGTCCGCTGCAGTTCTCAGCCTGTGCCTGCTCCAGTCTGCTGCAGGACTCAGCCTGTGCTGCTCCAGTCCGCTGCAGTCCCTCAGCCTGTGATGCTCCAGTCCGCTGCAGGTCTCAGCCTGTGCTGCTCCAGTCCGCTGTAGGACTCAGCCTGTACTGCTCCAGTCCGCTGCAGGAGTCAGCCTGTGCTGCTCCAGTCCGCTGCAGGTCTCAGCCTTTGCTGCTCAAGTCCAATGCAGGACTCAGCCTGTGCTGCTCCAGTCCGCTGCAGGTCTCAGCCTGTGCTGCTCAAGTCCACTGCAGGACTCAGCCTGTGCTGCTCCAGTCCACTGCAGTACTCAGCCTGTGCTGCTCCAGTCCGCTGCAGGTCTCAGCCTGTGCTGCTCCAGTCCACTGCAGTACTCAGCCTGTGCTGCTCCAGTCCGCTGCAGGTCTCAGTCTGTGCTGCACCAGTCCGTTGCAGGACTCAGCCTGTGCTGCTCGAGTCCCCTGCAGGACTCAGCCTGTGCTTCTCGAATCCGCTGCAGGACTCAGTCTGTGCTGCTCCAGTCCGCTGCAGTACTCAGCCTGTGCTGCTCCAGTCCACTGCAGGACTCAGCCTGTGATGCTCCACTCCGCTGCAGGACTCAGCCTGTGCTGTTCCAGTCTCCTGCAGGAGTCAGTCTGTGCCAGCTCTAATCCGCTGCAGGAGTCAGCCTGGGCTGCTCCAGTCCGCTGCAGTCCCTCAGCCTGTGATGCTCCAGTCCGCTGCAGGTCTCAATCCGTGCTGCTCCCGTCTGCTGCAGGACTCAGCCTGTGCTGCTCCACTGTGCTGCAGGACTCAGTCTGTGCTGCTCCAGTCGGCTGCAGGACTCAGCCTGTGCTGCTCCAGTCGGCTGCAGGTCTCAGCCTGTGCTGCTCCAGTCCGCAGCAGGTCTCAGTCTGTGCTGCACCAGTCCGTTGCAGGACTCAGCCTGTGCTGCTCGAGTCCCCTGCAGGACTCAGCCTGTGCTGCTCCAGTCCGCTGCAGGACTCAGTCTGTGCTACTCCAGTCCGCTGCAGTACTCAGTCTGTGCTACTCCAGTCCGCGGCAGGTCTCAGCCTGTGCCTGCTCAAATCCGCTGCAGCACTCAGCCTGTGCTGCTCCAGTCCACTGATGGACTCAGCCTGTGCAGCTCCAGTCCGCTGCAGGTCTCAGTCTGTGCTGCTGCAGTCCGCTGCAGGACTCAGCCTGTGCTACTCCAGTCCGCTGCAGGTCTCAGTCTGTGCTGCTCCAGTCCGCTGCAGGACTGAGTCTGAGCTGCTCGAGTCTGCTGCCAGACTCAGCCTGTGCCGCTCCAGTCTGCTGTAGGCCTTCAGCCTGTGCTGCTGCAGTCCACTGCAGGTCTCAGCCTGTGCTGCTCCAGTCCGCAGCAGGACTCAGTCTGTGCTGCTCCAGTCCGCTGCAGGTCTCAGTCTGTGTGGCTCTAGTCCGCTGCAGGACTCAGTCTGTGATGCTGCAGTGCGCTGCAGGACTCAGTCTGTGCTGCTGCAGTCCGCTGCAGGCCCTCAGTCTGTACTGCTCCAGTCCGCTGCAGGTCTCAGCCTGTGCCTGCTCCAGTCCGCTGCAGGACTCAGCCTGTGCTGCTCCAGTCCGCTGCAGGACTCAGTCTGTGCTGCTGCAGTCCACTGCAGGACTCAGTCTGTGCTGCTCCAGTCCACTGCAGGACTCAGCCTGTGATGCTCCACTCCGCTGCAGGACTCAGCCTGGGCTGCTCCAGTCCGCTGCAGTCCCTGAGCCTGTGATGCTCCAGTCCGCTGCAGATCTCAATCCGTGCTGCTCCCGTCTGCTGCAGGACTCAGCCTGTGATACTCCAGTCCGCTGCAGGTCTCAGTCTGTGCTGCTCCAGTCCGCTGCAGGACTGAGTCTGAGCTGCTCGAGTCTGCTGCCAGACTCAGCCTGTGCCGCTCCAGTCTGCTGTAGGCCTTCAGCCTGTGCTGCTGCAGTCCGCTGCAGGCCCTCAGTCTGTACTGCTCCAGTCCGCTGCAGGTCTCAGCCTGTGCCTGCTCTAGTCCGCTGCAGGACTCAGTCTGTGCTGCTGTAGTCCGCTGCAGGCCCTCAGTCTGTACTGCTCCAGTCCGCTGCAGGTCTCAGCCTGTGCCTGCTCAAGTCTGCTGCAGGACTCAGCCTGTGCTGCTCCAGTCCGCTGAAGGACTCAGCCAGTCCTGCTCCAGTCCACTGCAGGTCTCAGTCTGTGCTGCTCCAGTCCGCTGCAAGCCTCAGCCTGTGCTGCTCCAGTCCGCTTCAGGACTCAGTCTGTGCTGCTCCAGTCCGCTGCAGGTCTCAGCCTGTGCTGCTCAAGTCCAATGCAGGACTCAGCCTGTGCTGCTCCAGTCCGCTGCAGGTCTCAGCCTGTGCTGCTCAAGTCCACTGCAGGACTCAGCCTGTGCTGCTCCAGTCCACTGCAGTACTCAGCCTGTGCTGCTCCAGTCCGCTGCAGGTCTCAGCCTGTGCTGCTCCAGTCCACTGCAGTACTCAGCCTGTGCTGCTCCAGTCCGCTGCAGGTCTCAGTCTGTGCTGCACCAGTCCGTTGCAGGACTCAGCCTGTGCTGCTCGAGTCCCCTGCAGGACTCAGCCTGTGCTTCTCGAATCCGCTGCAGGACTCAGTCTGTGCTGCTCCAGTCCGCTGCAGTACTCAGCCTGTGCTGCTCCAGTCCACTGCAGGACTCAGCCTGTGATGCTCCACTCCGCTGCAGGACTCAGCCTGTGCTGTTCCAGTCTCCTGCAGGAGTCAGTCTGTGCCAGCTCTAATCCGCTGCAGGAGTCAGCCTGGGCTGCTCCAGTCCGCTGCAGTCCCTCAGCCTGTGATGCTCCAGTCCGCTGCAGGTCTCAATCCGTGCTGCTCCCGTCTGCTGCAGGACTCAGCCTGTGCTGCTCCACTGTGCTGCAGGACTCAGTCTGTGCTGCTACAGTCTGCTGCAGGAGTCAGCCTGTGCTGCTTAAGTCCGCGGCACGTCTCATCCTGTGCTGCTCCACTCTGCTGCAGGACTCAGCCTGTGCTGCTCCAGTCCCCTGCAGGTCTCAGTCTGTGCTGCCCCAGTCCGCAGCTGTACTCAGCCTGTGCTGCTCCAGTCCGCTGCAGGTCTCAGTCTGTGCTGCTCCAGTCCGCTGCAGGACTCTGCCTGTGCTGCTCCAGTCCGCTGCAGGTCTCAGCCTGTGCTGCTCAAGTCCAATGCAGGACTCAGCCTGTGCTGCTCCAGTCCACTGCAGTACTCAGCCTGTGCTGCTCCAGTCCGCTGCAGGTCTCAGCCTGTGCTGCTCCAGTCCACTGCAGTACTCAGCCTGTGCTGCTCCAGTCCGCTGCAGGTCTCAGCCTGTGCTGCTCCAGTCCGCTGCAGGTCTCAGTCTGTGCTGCACCAGTCCGTTGCAGGACTCAGCCTGTGCTTCTCGAATCCGCTGCAGGACTCAGTCTGTGCTACTCTAGTCCGCTGCAGGGCTCAGTCTGTGCTACTCAAGTCCGCGGCAGGTCTCAGCCTGTGCCTGCTCAAATTCGCTGCAGCACTCAGCCTGTGCTGCTCCAGTCCACTGATGGACTCAGCCTGTGCAGCTCCAGTCCGCTGCAAGTCTCAGTCTGTGCTGCTGCAGTCCGCTGCAGGACTCAGTCTGTGCTGCTCCAGTCCACTGCAGGTCTCAGTCTGTGCTGCTCCAGTCCGCTGTAGTACTCAGTCTGTTCTGCTCCAGTCTGCTGCAGGACTGAGTCTGAGCTGCTCGAGTCTGCTGCCAGACTCAGCCTGTGCCGCTCCAGTCTGCTGCAGGCCTTCAGCCTGTGCTGCTGCAGTCCGCTGCAGGTCTCAGCCTGTGCTGCACCAGTCCGCAGCAGGACTCAGCCTGTGCTGCTCCAGTCCGCTGCAGGTCTCAGGGTGTGTGGCTCTAGTCCGCTGCAGGACTCAGTCTGTGCTGCTGCAGTCCGCTGCAGGACTCAGTCTGTGCTGCTCCAGTCCGCACAAGGCCCTCAGTCTGTACTGCTCCAGTCCGCTGCAGGTCTAAGCCTGTGCCTGCTCTAGTCCGCTGCAGGACTCAGTCTGTGCTGCTCCAGTCTGCTGCAGGACTCAGTCTGTGCTGCTCCAGTCTGCTGCAGGTCTCAGTCTGTGCTGCTCCAGTCCGCTGCAGGACTCAGCCTGTGGCTGCTCTAGTCCGCTGCAGTTCTCAGCCTGTGCCTGCTCCAGTCTGCTGCAGGACTCAGCCTGTGCTGCTCCAGTCCGCTGCAGTCCCTCAGCCTGTGATGCTCCAGTCCGCTGCAGGTCTCAGCCTGTGCTGCTCCAGTCCGCTGTAGGACTCAGCCTGTACTGCTCCAGTCCGCTGCAGGAGTCAGCCTGTGCTGCTCCAGTCCGCTGCAGGACTCAGCCTGTGCGGCTCCAGTCCGCTGCAAGTCTCAGTCTGTGCTGCCCAGTCCGCTGCTGGTCTCAGTCTGTGCTGCTCCAGTCCGCTGCAGGACTCAGCCTGTGGCTGCTCTAGTCCGCTGCAGGTCTCAGCCTGTGCCTGCTCCAGTCTGCTGCAGGACTCAGCCTGTGCTGCTCCAGTCCGCTGAAGGACTCAGCCAGTGCTGCTCCAGTCCACTGCAGGCCTCAGCCTGTGCTGCTTCAGTCCGCTGAAGGACTCAGCCAGTGCTGCTCCAGTCCACTGCAGGTCTCAGTCTGTTCTGCTCCAGTCTGCTGCAAACCTCAGCCTGTGCTGCTCCAGTCCGCTTCAGGACTCAGTCTGGTCTGCTCCAGTCCGCTGCAGGTCTCAGCCTGTGCCTGCTCTAATCTCGCTGCAGGACTCAGCCTGTGCTGCTCCAGTCCGCTGCAGGGCTCAGCCTGTGCTGCTCCAGTCCGCTGCAAGTCTGAGTCTGTGCTGCTCCAGTCCGCTGCAGGTCTCAGTCTGTGCTGCTCCAGTCCACTGCAGGACTCAGCCTGTGCTGCTCCAGTCCTCTGAAGGACTTAGCCTGTGCTGCTGCAGTCCCCTGCAGGTCTCAGTCTGTGCTGCTCCAGTCCGCTGCAGGTCTCAGGCTGTGCCTGCTCTGATCCGCTGCAGGACTCAGCCTGTGCTGCTCCAGTCCGCTGCAGGACTCAGTCTGTGCTACTCCAGTCCGCTGCAGGTCTCAGCCTGTGCCTGCTCTAATCCGCTGCAGCACTCAGCCTGTGCCGCTCCAGTCCACTGATGGACTCAGCCTGTTCAACTCCAGTCCGCTGCAGGTCTCAGTCTGTGCTGCTGCAGTCCGCTGCAGGACTCAGCCTGTGCCTGCTCTAATCCGCTGCAGCACTCAGCCTGTGCCGCTCCAGTCCACTGATGGACTCAGCCTGTGCTACTCCAGTCCGCTGCAGGTCTCAGTCTGTGCTGCTCAAGTCCGCTGTAGTACTCAGTCTGTTCTGCTCCAGTCTGCTGCAGGACTGAGTCTGAGCTGCTCGAGTCTGCTGCCAGACTCAGCCTGTGCCGCTCCAGTCTGCTGCAGGCCTTCAGCCTGTGCTGCTGCAGTCCGCTGCAGGTCTCAGCCTGTGCTGCTCCAGTCCGCAGCAGGACTCAGTCTGTGGCTGCTCTAGTCCGCTGCAGGTCTCAGCCTGTGCCTGCTCCAGTCCGCTGCAGGTCTCAGCCTGTGCCTGCTCTAATCCCGCTGCAGGGGTGAGCCTGTACTGCTCCAGTCCGTTGCAGGAGTCAGCCTGTGCTGGTCCAGTCCGCTGCAGGACTCAGCCTGTGCTGCTCCAGTCCGCTGCAGGTCTCAGTCTGTGCTGCTCCAGTCCACTGCAGGACTCAGCCTGTGGCTGCTCTAGTCTGCTGCAGGTCTAAGCTTGTGCCTGCTCCAGTCTGCTGCAGGACTCAGTCTGTGCTGCTCCAGTCCGCTTCAGGACTCAGCCAGTGCTGCTCCAGTCCACTGCAGGACTCAGACTGTGCTGCTCCAGTCCGCTGAAGGACTCAGCCTGTGCTGCTCCAGTCCGCTGCAGGACTCAGTTTGTGCTGCTCCAGTCCGCTGCAGGTCTCAGCCTGTGCCTGCTCTAATCCCGCTGCAGGGGTGAGCCTGTACTGCTCCAGTCCGTTGCAGGAGTCAGCCTGTGCTGGTCCAGTCCGCTGCAGGACTCAGCCTGTGCTGCTCCAGTCCGCTGCAGGTCTCAGTCTGTGCTGCCCCAGTCCGCAGCAGTACTCAGCCTGTGCTGCTCCAGTCCGCTGCAGGTCTCAGTCTGTGCTGCTCCAGTCCGCTGCAGGACTCAGCCTGTGCAGCTCCAGTCCGCTGCAGGACTCAGTTTGTGCTGCTACAGTCTGCTGCAGGAGTCAGCCTGTGCTGCTTAAGTCCACGGCACGTCTCATCCTGTGCTGCTCCACTCTGCTGCAGGACTCAGTCTGTGCTGCTCCACTCCGCTGCAGGTCTCAGTCTGTGTTGCTCCAGTCCGCTGCAGGCCTCAGCCTGTGCTGCTCCAGTCCGCTGCAGGACTCAGCCTGTGCCACTCCAGTCTGCTGCAGGCCTTCAGCCTGTGCTGCTGCAGTCCGCTGCAGGTCTCAGCCTGTGCTGCTCCAGTCCGCTGCAGGTCGCAGGCTGTGTGGCTCTAGTCCGCTGCAGGACTCAGTCTGTGCTGCTGCAGTCCGCTGCAGGACTCAGTCTGTGCTGCTCCAGTCCGCACAAGGCCCTCAGTCTGTACTGCTCCAGTCCGCTGCAGGTCTCAGGCTGTGCCTGCTCTAATCCGCTGCAGGACTCAGCCTGTGATGCTCCACTCCGCTGCAGGACTCAGCCTGTGATGTTCCAGTCTCCTGCAGGAGTCAGTCTGTGCCAGCTCTAATCCGCTGCAGGACTCTGCCTGTGCTGCTCCAGCCCGCTGCAGGTCTCAGCCTGTGCTGCTCAAGTCCAATGCAGGACTCAGCCTGTGCTGCTCCAGTCCACTGCAGTACTCAGCCTGTGCTGCTCCAGTCCGCTGCAGGTCTCAGCCTGTGCTGCTCCAGTCCACTGCAGTACTCAGCCTGTGCTGCTCCAGTCCGCTGCAGGTCTCAGCCTGTGCTGCTCCAGTCCGCTGCAGGTCTCAGTCTGTGCTGCACCAGTCCGTTGCAGGTCTCAGCCTGTGCTTCTCGAATCCGCTGCAGGACTCAGTCTGTGCTGCTCCAGTCCGCTGCAGGACTCAGTCTGTGCTGCTCCAGTCCGCTGCAGGGCTCAGTCTGTGCTACTCAAGTCCGCGGCATGTCTCAGCCTGTGCCTGCTCAAATTCGCTGCAGCACTCAGCCTGTGCTGCTCCAGTCCACTGATGGACTCAGCCTGTGCAGCTCCAGTCCGCTGCAGGTCGCAGGCTGTGTGGCTCTAGTCCGCTGCAGGCCCTCAGTCTGTACTGCTCCAGTCCGCTGCAGGTCTCAGCCTGTGCCTGCTCCAGTCCGCTGCAGGACTCAGCCTGTGCTGCTCCAGTCCGCTGCAGGACTCAGTCTGTGCTGCTGCAGTCCACTGCAGGACTCAGTCTGTGCTGCTCCAGTCCACTGCAGGACTCAGCCTGTGATGCTCCACTCCGCTGCAGGACTCAGCCTGGGCTGCTCCAGTCCGCTGCAGTCCCTGAGCCTGTGATGCTCCAGTCCGCTGCAGATCTCAATCCGTGCTGCTCCCGTCTGCTGCAGGACTCAGCCTGTGATACTCCAGTCCGCTGCAGGTCTCAGTCTGTGCTGCTCCAGTCCGCTGCAGGACTGAGTCTGAGCTGCTCGAGTCTGCTGCCAGACTCAGCCTGTGCCGCTCCAGTCTGCTGTAGGCCTTCAGCCTGTGCTGCTGCAGTCCGCTGCAGGCCCTCAGTCTGTACTGCTCCAGTCCGCTGCAGGTCTCAGCCTGTGCCTGCTCTAGTCCGCTGCAGGACTCAGTCTGTGCTGCTGTAGTCCGCTGCAGGCCCTCAGTCTGTACTGCTCCAGTCCGCTGCAGGTCTCAGCCTGTGCCTGCTCAAGTCTGCTGCAGGACTCAGCCTGTGCTGCTCCAGTCCGCTGAAGGACTCAGCCAGTCCTGCTCCAGTCCACTGCAGGTCTCAGTCTGTGCTGCTCCAGTCCGCTGCAAGCCTCAGCCTGTGCTGCTCCAGTCCGCTTCAGGACTCAGTCTGTGCTGCTCCAGTCCGCTGCAGGTCTCAGCCTGTGCTGCTCAAGTCCAATGCAGGACTCAGCCTGTGCTGCTCCAGTCCGCTGCAGGTCTCAGCCTGTGCTGCTCAAGTCCACTGCAGGACTCAGCCTGTGCTGCTCCAGTCCACTGCAGTACTCAGCCTGTGCTGCTCCAGTCCGCTGCAGGTCTCAGCCTGTGCTGCTCCAGTCCACTGCAGTACTCAGCCTGTGCTGCTCCAGTCCGCTGCAGGTCTCAGTCTGTGCTGCACCAGTCCGTTGCAGGACTCAGCCTGTGCTGCTCGAGTCCCCTGCAGGACTCAGCCTGTGCTTCTCGAATCCGCTGCAGGACTCAGTCTGTGCTGCTCCAGTCCGCTGCAGTACTCAGCCTGTGCTGCTCCAGTCCACTGCAGGACTCAGCCTGTGATGCTCCACTCCGCTGCAGGACTCAGCCTGTGCTGTTCCAGTCTCCTGCAGGAGTCAGTCTGTGCCAGCTCTAATCCGCTGCAGGAGTCAGCCTGGGCTGCTCCAGTCCGCTGCAGTCCCTCAGCCTGTGATGCTCCAGTCCGCTGCAGGTCTCAATCCGTGCTGCTCCCGTCTGCTGCAGGACTCAGCCTGTGCTGCTCCACTGTGCTGCAGGACTCAGTCTGTGCTGCTACAGTCTGCTGCAGGAGTCAGCCTGTGCTGCTTAAGTCCGCGGCACGTCTCATCCTGTGCTGCTCCACTCTGCTGCAGGACTCAGCCTGTGCTGCTCCAGTCCCCTGCAGGTCTCAGTCTGTGCTGCCCCAGTCCGCAGCTGTACTCAGCCTGTGCTGCTCCAGTCCGCTGCAGGTCTCAGTCTGTGCTGCTCCAGTCCGCTGCAGGACTCTGCCTGTGCTGCTCCAGTCCGCTGCAGGTCTCAGCCTGTGCTGCTCAAGTCCAATGCAGGACTCAGCCTGTGCTGCTCCAGTCCACTGCAGTACTCAGCCTGTGCTGCTCCAGTCCGCTGCAGGTCTCAGCCTGTGCTGCTCCAGTCCACTGCAGTACTCAGCCTGTGCTGCTCCAGTCCGCTGCAGGTCTCAGCCTGTGCTGCTCCAGTCCGCTGCAGGTCTCAGTCTGTGCTGCACCAGTCCGTTGCAGGACTCAGCCTGTGCTTCTCGAATCCGCTGCAGGACTCAGTCTGTGCTACTCTAGTCCGCTGCAGGGCTCAGTCTGTGCTACTCAAGTCCGCGGCAGGTCTCAGCCTGTGCCTGCTCAAATTCGCTGCAGCACTCAGCCTGTGCTGCTCCAGTCCACTGATGGACTCAGCCTGTGCAGCTCCAGTCCGCTGCAAGTCTCAGTCTGTGCTGCTGCAGTCCGCTGCAGGACTCAGTCTGTGCTGCTCCAGTCCACTGCAGGTCTCAGTCTGTGCTGCTCCAGTCCGCTGTAGTACTCAGTCTGTTCTGCTCCAGTCTGCTGCAGGACTGAGTCTGAGCTGCTCGAGTCTGCTGCCAGACTCAGCCTGTGCCGCTCCAGTCTGCTGCAGGCCTTCAGCCTGTGCTGCTGCAGTCCGCTGCAGGTCTCAGCCTGTGCTGCACCAGTCCGCAGCAGGACTCAGCCTGTGCTGCTCCAGTCCGCTGCAGGTCTCAGGGTGTGTGGCTCTAGTCCGCTGCAGGACTCAGTCTGTGCTGCTGCAGTCCGCTGCAGGACTCAGTCTGTGCTGCTCCAGTCCGCACAAGGCCCTCAGTCTGTACTGCTCCAGTCCGCTGCAGGTCTAAGCCTGTGCCTGCTCTAGTCCGCTGCAGGACTCAGTCTGTGCTGCTCCAGTCTGCTGCAGGACTCAGTCTGTGCTGCTCCAGTCTGCTGCAGGTCTCAGTCTGTGCTGCTCCAGTCCGCTGCAGGACTCAGCCTGTGGCTGCTCTAGTCCGCTGCAGTTCTCAGCCTGTGCCTGCTCCAGTCTGCTGCAGGACTCAGCCTGTGCTGCTCCAGTCCGCTGCAGTCCCTCAGCCTGTGATGCTCCAGTCCGCTGCAGGTCTCAGCCTGTGCTGCTCCAGTCCGCTGTAGGACTCAGCCTGTACTGCTCCAGTCCGCTGCAGGAGTCAGCCTGTGCTGCTCCAGTCCGCTGCAGGACTCAGCCTGTGCGGCTCCAGTCCGCTGCAAGTCTCAGTCTGTGCTGCCCAGTCCGCTGCTGGTCTCAGTCTGTGCTGCTCCAGTCCGCTGCAGGACTCAGCCTGTGGCTGCTCTAGTCCGCTGCAGGTCTCAGCCTGTGCCTGCTCCAGTCTGCTGCAGGACTCAGCCTGTGCTGCTCCAGTCCGCTGAAGGACTCAGCCAGTGCTGCTCCAGTCCACTGCAGGCCTCAGCCTGTGCTGCTTCAGTCCGCTGAAGGACTCAGCCAGTGCTGCTCCAGTCCACTGCAGGTCTCAGTCTGTTCTGCTCCAGTCTGCTGCAAACCTCAGCCTGTGCTGCTCCAGTCCGCTTCAGGACTCAGTCTGGTCTGCTCCAGTCCGCTGCAGGTCTCAGCCTGTGCCTGCTCTAATCTCGCTGCAGGACTCAGCCTGTGCTGCTCCAGTCCGCTGCAGGGCTCAGCCTGTGCTGCTCCAGTCCGCTGCAAGTCTGAGTCTGTGCTGCTCCAGTCCGCTGCAGGTCTCAGTCTGTGCTGCTCCAGTCCACTGCAGGACTCAGCCTGTGCTGCTCCAGTCCTCTGAAGGACTTAGCCTGTGCTGCTGCAGTCCCCTGCAGGTCTCAGTCTGTGCTGCTCCAGTCCGCTGCAGGTCTCAGGCTGTGCCTGCTCTGATCCGCTGCAGGACTCAGCCTGTGCTGCTCCAGTCCGCTGCAGGACTCAGTCTGTGCTACTCCAGTCCGCTGCAGGTCTCAGCCTGTGCCTGCTCTAATCCGCTGCAGCACTCAGCCTGTGCCGCTCCAGTCCACTGATGGACTCAGCCTGTTCAACTCCAGTCCGCTGCAGGTCTCAGTCTGTGCTGCTGCAGTCCGCTGCAGGACTCAGCCTGTGCCTGCTCTAATCCGCTGCAGCACTCAGCCTGTGCCGCTCCAGTCCACTGATGGACTCAGCCTGTGCTACTCCAGTCCGCTGCAGGTCTCAGTCTGTGCTGCTCAAGTCCGCTGTAGTACTCAGTCTGTTCTGCTCCAGTCTGCTGCAGGACTGAGTCTGAGCTGCTCGAGTCTGCTGCCAGACTCAGCCTGTGCCGCTCCAGTCTGCTGCAGGCCTTCAGCCTGTGCTGCTGCAGTCCGCTGCAGGTCTCAGCCTGTGCTGCTCCAGTCCGCAGCAGGACTCAGTCTGTGGCTGCTCTAGTCCGCTGCAGGTCTCAGCCTGTGCCTGCTCCAGTCCGCTGCAGGTCTCAGCCTGTGCCTGCTCTAATCCCGCTGCAGGGGTGAGCCTGTACTGCTCCAGTCCGTTGCAGGAGTCAGCCTGTGCTGGTCCAGTCCGCTGCAGGACTCAGCCTGTGCTGCTCCAGTCCGCTGCAGGTCTCAGTCTGTGCTGCTCCAGTCCACTGCAGGACTCAGCCTGTGGCTGCTCTAGTCTGCTGCAGGTCTAAGCTTGTGCCTGCTCCAGTCTGCTGCAGGACTCAGTCTGTGCTGCTCCAGTCCGCTTCAGGACTCAGCCAGTGCTGCTCCAGTCCACTGCAGGACTCAGACTGTGCTGCTCCAGTCCGCTGAAGGACTCAGCCTGTGCTGCTCCAGTCCGCTGCAGGACTCAGTTTGTGCTGCTCCAGTCCGCTGCAGGTCTCAGCCTGTGCCTGCTCTAATCCCGCTGCAGGGGTGAGCCTGTACTGCTCCAGTCCGTTGCAGGAGTCAGCCTGTGCTGGTCCAGTCCGCTGCAGGACTCAGCCTGTGCTGCTCCAGTCCGCTGCAGGTCTCAGTCTGTGCTGCCCCAGTCCGCAGCAGTACTCAGCCTGTGCTGCTCCAGTCCGCTGCAGGTCTCAGTCTGTGCTGCTCCAGTCCGCTGCAGGACTCAGCCTGTGCAGCTCCAGTCCGCTGCAGGACTCAGTTTGTGCTGCTACAGTCTGCTGCAGGAGTCAGCCTGTGCTGCTTAAGTCCACGGCACGTCTCATCCTGTGCTGCTCCACTCTGCTGCAGGACTCAGTCTGTGCTGCTCCACTCCGCTGCAGGTCTCAGTCTGTGTTGCTCCAGTCCGCTGCAGGCCTCAGCCTGTGCTGCTCCAGTCCGCTGCAGGACTCAGCCTGTGCCACTCCAGTCTGCTGCAGGCCTTCAGCCTGTGCTGCTGCAGTCCGCTGCAGGTCTCAGCCTGTGCTGCTCCAGTCCGCTGCAGGTCGCAGGCTGTGTGGCTCTAGTCCGCTGCAGGACTCAGTCTGTGCTGCTGCAGTCCGCTGCAGGACTCAGTCTGTGCTGCTCCAGTCCGCACAAGGCCCTCAGTCTGTACTGCTCCAGTCCGCTGCAGGTCTCAGGCTGTGCCTGCTCTAATCCGCTGCAGGACTCAGCCTGTGATGCTCCACTCCGCTGCAGGACTCAGCCTGTGATGTTCCAGTCTCCTGCAGGAGTCAGTCTGTGCCAGCTCTAATCCGCTGCAGGACTCTGCCTGTGCTGCTCCAGCCCGCTGCAGGTCTCAGCCTGTGCTGCTCAAGTCCAATGCAGGACTCAGCCTGTGCTGCTCCAGTCCACTGCAGTACTCAGCCTGTGCTGCTCCAGTCCGCTGCAGGTCTCAGCCTGTGCTGCTCCAGTCCACTGCAGTACTCAGCCTGTGCTGCTCCAGTCCGCTGCAGGTCTCAGCCTGTGCTGCTCCAGTCCGCTGCAGGTCTCAGTCTGTGCTGCACCAGTCCGTTGCAGGTCTCAGCCTGTGCTTCTCGAATCCGCTGCAGGACTCAGTCTGTGCTGCTCCAGTCCGCTGCAGGACTCAGTCTGTGCTGCTCCAGTCCGCTGCAGGGCTCAGTCTGTGCTACTCAAGTCCGCGGCATGTCTCAGCCTGTGCCTGCTCAAATTCGCTGCAGCACTCAGCCTGTGCTGCTCCAGTCCACTGATGGACTCAGCCTGTGCAGCTCCAGTCCGCTGCAAGTCTCAGTCTGTGCTGCTGCAGTCCGCTGCAGGACTCAGTCTGTGCTACTCCAGTCCACTGCAGGTGTCAGTCTGTGCTGCTCCAGTCCGCTGTAGTACTCAGTCTGTTCTGCTCCAGTCTGCTGCAGTACTGAGTCTGAGCTGCTCGAGTCTGCTGCCAGACTCAGCCTGTGCCACTCCAGTCTGCTGCAGGCCTTCAGCCTGTGCTGCTGCAGTCCGCAGCAGGTCTCAGCCTGTGCTGCTCCAGTCCGCAGCAGGACTCAGCCTGTGCTGCTCCAGTCCGCTGCAGGTCGCAGGCTGTGTGGCTCTAGTCCGCTGCAGGACTCAGTCTGTGCTGCTGCATTCCGCTGCAGGACTCAGTCTGTGCTGCTCCAGTCCGCACAAGGCCCTCAGTCTGTACTGCTCCAGTCCGCTGCAGGTCTAAGCCTGTGCCTGCTCTAGTCCGCTGCAGGACTCAGTCTGTGCTGCTCCAGTCTGCTGCAGGACTCAGTCTGTGCTGCTCCAGTCCGCTGCAGGACTCAGCCTGTGCTGCTCCAGTCCGCTGCAGGACTCATTCTGTGCTGCTGCAGTCCACTGCAGGACTCAGTCTGTGCTGCACCAGTCCACTGCAGGTCTCAGTCTGTGCTGCTCCAGTCCGCTGCAGGTCTCAGGCTGTGCCTGCTCTAATCCGCTGCAGGACACAGCCTGTGATGCTCCACTCCGCTGCAGGACTCAGCCTGTGCTGCTCCAGTCCGCTGCAGGAGTCAGCCTGTGCTGCTCCAGTCCGCTGGAGGACTCAGCCTGTGCTGCTCCAGTCCGCTGCAAGTCTCAGTCTGTGCTGCTCCAGTCCGCTGCAGGACTCAGTCTGTGCTGCTCCAGTCCGCTGCAGGACTCAGCCTGTGGCTGCTCTAGTCCGCTGCAGGGCTCAGCCTGTGCCTGCTCCAGTCTGCTGCAGGACTCAGCCTGTGATGCTCCAGTCCGCTGAAGGACTCAGCCAGTGCTGCTCCAGTCCACTGCAGGCCTCAGCCTGTGCTGCTTCAGTCCGCTGCAGGACTCTGCCTGTGCTGCTCCAGCCCGCTGCAGGTCTCAGCCTGTGCTGCTCAAGTCCAATGCAGGACTCAGCCTGTGCTGCTCCAGTCCACTGCAGTACTCAGCCTGTGCTGCTCCAGTCCGCTGCAGGTCTCAGCCTGTGCTGCTCCAGTCCACTGCAGTACTCAGCCTGTGCTGCTCCAGTCCGCTGCAGGTCTCAGCCTGTGCTGCTCCAGTCCGCTGCAGGTCTCAGTCTGTGCTGCACCAGTCCGTTGCAGGTCTCAGCCTGTGCTTCTCGAATCCGCTGCAGGACTCAGTCTGTGCTGCTCCAGTCCGCTGCAGGACTCAGTCTGTGCTACTCCAGTCCGCTGCAGGGCTCAGTCTGTGCTACTCAAGTCCGCGGCTTGTCTCAGCCTGTGCCTGCTCAAATTCGCTGCAGCACTCAGCCTGTGCTGCTCCAGTCCACTGATGGACTCAGCCTGTGCAGCTCCAGTCCGCTGCAAGTCTCAGTCTGTGCTGCTGCAGTCCGCTGCAGGACTCAGTCTGTGCTACTTCAGTCCACTGCAGGTGTCAGTCTGTGCTGCTCCAGTCCGCTGTAGTACTCAGTCTGTTCTGCTCCAGTCTGCTGCAGTACTGAGTCTGAGCTGCTCGAGTCTGCTGCCAGACTCAGCCTGTGCCACTCCAGTCTGCTGCAGGCCTTCAGCCTGTGCTGCTGCAGTCCGCTGCAGGTCTCAGCCTGTGCTGCTCCAGTCCGCAGCAGGACTTAGCCTGTGCTGCTCCAGTCCGCTGCAGGTCGCAGGCTGTGTGGCTCTAGTCCGCTGCAGGACTCAGTCTGTGCTGCTGCATTCCGCTGCAGGACTCAGTCTGTGCTGCTCCAGTCCGCACAAGGCCCTCAGTCTGTACTGCTCCAGTCCGCTGCAGGTCTCAGCCTGTGCCTGCTCTAGTCCGCTGCAGGACTCAGTCTGTGCTGCTCCAGTCTGCTGCAGGACTCAGTCTGTGCTGCTCCAGTCCGCTGCAGGACTCAGCCTGTGCTGCTCCAGTCCGCTGAAGGACTCATTCTGTGCTGCTGCAGTCCACTGCAGGACTCAGTCTGTGCTGCACCAGTCCACTGCAGGTCTCAGTCTGTGCTGCTCCAGTCCGCTGCAGGTCACAGGCTGTGCCTGCTCTAATCCGCTGCAGGACTCAGCCTGTGATGCTCCACTCCGCTGCAGGACTCAGCCTGTGATGTTCCAGTTTCCTGCAGGAGTCAGTCTGTGCCAGCTCTAATCCGCTGCAGGACTCAGCCTGGGCTGCTCCAGTCCGCTGCAGTCCCTCAGCCTGTGATGCTCCAGACCGCTGCAGGTCTCAATCCGTGCTGCTCCCGTCTGCTGCAGGACTCAGCCTGTGCTGCTCCACTCTGCTGCAGGACTCAGTCTGTGCTGCTCCAGTCGGCTGCAGGACTCAGCCTGTGCTGCTCCAGTCGGCTGCAGGACTCAGCCTGTACTGCTCCAGTCCGCTGCAGGAGTCAGCCTGTGCTGCTCCAGTCCGCTGGAGGACTCAGCCTGTGCTGCTCCAGTCCGCTGCAAGTCTCAGTCTGTGCTGCTCCAGTCCGCTGCAGGTCTCAGTCTGTGCTGCTCCAGTCCGCTGCAGGACTCAGCCTGTGGCTGCTCTAGTCCGCTGCAGGTCTCAGCCTGTGCTGCTCCAGTCCGCTGCAAGTCTCAGTCTGTGCTGCTCCAGTCCGCTGAAGGACTCAGCCAGTGCTGCTCCAGTCCACTGCAGGCCTCAGCCTGTGCTGCTTCAGTCCGCTGAAGGACTCAGCCAGTGCTGCTCCAGTCCACTGCAGGTCTCAGTCTGTTCTGCTCCAGTCCGCTGCAAGCCTCAGCCTGTGCTGCTCCAGTCCGCTTCAGGACTCAGTCTGGTCTGCTCCAGTCCGCTGCAGGTCTCAGCCTGTGCCTGCTCTAATCTCGCTGCAGGACTCAGCCTGTGCTGCTCCAGTCCGCTGCAGGGCTCAGCCTGTGCTGCTGCAGTCCACTGCAGGACTCAGTCTGTGCTGCACCAGTCCACTGCAGGTCTCAGTCTGTGCTGCTCCAGTCCGCTGCAGGTCTCAGGCTGTGCCTGCTCTAATCCGCTGCAGGACTCAGCCTGTGATGCTCCACTCCGCTGCAGGACTCAGCCTGTGCTGCTCCAGTCCGCTGCAGGAGTCAGCCTGTGCTGCTCCAGTCCGCTGGAGGACTCAGCCTGTGCTGCTCCAGTCCGCTGCAAGTCTCAGTCTGTGCTGCTCCAGTCCGCTGCAGGACTCAGTCTGTGCTGCTCCAGTCCGCTGCAGGACTCAGCCTGTGGCTGCTCTAGTCCGCTGCAGGGCTCAGCCTGTGCCTGCTCCAGTCTGCTGCAGGACTCAGCCTGTGCTGCTCCAGTCCGCTGAAGGACTCAGCCAGTGCTGCTCCAGTCCACTGCAGGCCTCAGCCTGTGCTGCTTCAGTCCGCTGCAGGACTCTGCCTGTGCTGCTCCAGCCCGCTGCAGGTCTCAGCCTGTGCTGCTCAAGTCCAATGCAGGACTCAGCCTGTGCTGCTCCAGTCCACTGCAGTACTCAGCCTGTGCTGCTCCAGTCCGCTGCAGGTCTCAGCCTGTGCTGCTCCAGTCCACTGCAGTACTCAGCCTGTGCTGCTCCAGTCCGCTGCAGGTCTCAGCCTGTGCTGCTCCAGTCCGCTGCAGGTCTCAGTCTGTGCTGCACCAGTCCGTTGCAGGTCTCAGCCTGTGCTTCTCGAATCCGCTGCAGGACTCAGTCTGTGCTGCTCCAGTCCGCTGCAGGACTCAGTCTGTGCTACTCCAGTCCGCTGCAGGGCTCAGTCTGTGCTACTCAAGTCCGCGGCTTGTCTCAGCCTGTGCCTGCTCAAATTCGCTGCAGCACTCAGCCTGTGCTGCTCCAGTCCACTGATGGACTCAGCCTGTGCAGCTCCAGTCCGCTGCAAGTCTCAGTCTGTGCTGCTGCAGTCCGCTGCAGGACTCAGTCTGTGCTACTTCAGTCCACTGCAGGTGTCAGTCTGTGCTGCTCCAGTCCGCTGTAGTACTCAGTCTGTTCTGCTCCAGTCTGCTGCAGTACTGAGTCTGAGCTGCTCGAGTCTGCTGCCAGACTCAGCCTGTGCCACTCCAGTCTGCTGCAGGCCTTCAGCCTGTGCTGCTGCAGTCCGCTGCAGGTCTCAGCCTGTGCTGCTCCAGTCCGCAGCAGGACTTAGCCTGTGCTGCTCCAGTCCGCTGCAGGTCGCAGGCTGTGTGGCTCTAGTCCGCTGCAGGACTCAGTCTGTGCTGCTGCATTCCGCTGCAGGACTCAGTCTGTGCTGCTCCAGTCCGCACAAGGCCCTCAGTCTGTACTGCTCCAGTCCGCTGCAGGTCTCAGCCTGTGCCTGCTCTAGTCCGCTGCAGGACTCAGTCTGTGCTGCTCCAGTCTGCTGCAGGACTCAGTCTGTGCTGCTCCAGTCCGCTGCAGGACTCAGCCTGTGCTGCTCCAGTCCGCTGAAGGACTCATTCTGTGCTGCTGCAGTCCACTGCAGGACTCAGTCTGTGCTGCACCAGTCCACTGCAGGTCTCAGTCTGTGCTGCTCCAGTCCGCTGCAGGTCACAGGCTGTGCCTGCTCTAATCCGCTGCAGGACTCAGCCTGTGATGCTCCACTCCGCTGCAGGACTCAGCCTGTGATGTTCCAGTTTCCTGCAGGAGTCAGTCTGTGCCAGCTCTAATCCGCTGCAGGACTCAGCCTGCGCTGCTCCAGTCCGCTGCAGTCCCTCAGCCTGTGATGCTCCAGACCGCTGCAGGTCTCAATCCGTGCTGCTCCCGTCTGCTGCAGGACTCAGCCTGTGCTGCTCCACTCTGCTGCAGGACTCAGTCTGTGCTGCTCCAGTCGGCTGCAGGACTCAGCCTGTGCTGCTCCAGTCGGCTGCAGGACTCAGCCTGTACTGCTCCAGTCCGCTGCAGGAGTCAGCCTGTGCTGCTCCAGTCCGCTGGAGGACTCAGCCTGTGCTGCTCCAGTCCGCTGCAAGTCTCAGTCTGTGCTGCTCCAGTCCGCTGCAGGTCTCAGTCTGTGCTGCTCCAGTCCGCTGCAGGACTCAGCCTGTGGCTGCTCTAGTCCGCTGCAGGTCTCAGCCTGTGCTGCTCCAGTCCGCTGCAAGTCTCAGTCTGTGCTGCTCCAGTCCGCTGAAGGACTCAGCCAGTGCTGCTCCAGTCCACTGCAGGCCTCAGCCTGTGCTGCTTCAGTCCGCTGAAGGACTCAGCCAGTGCTGCTCCAGTCCACTGCAGGTCTCAGTCTGTTCTGCTCCAGTCCGCTGCAAGCCTCAGCCTGTGCTGCTCCAGTCCGCTTCAGGACTCAGTCTGGTCTGCTCCAGTCCGCTGCAGGTCTCAGCCTGTGCCTGCTCTAATCTCGCTGCAGGACTCAGCCTGTGCTGCTCCAGTCCGCTGCAGGGCTCAGCCTGTGCTGCTGCAGTCCACTGCAGGACTCAGTCTGTGCTGCTCCAGTCCGCTGCAGGTCTCAGTCTGTGCTGCTCCAGTCCACCGCAGGACTCAGCCTCTGCTGCTCCAGTCCGCTGAAGGACTTAGCCTGTGCTGCTGCAGTCCCCTGCAGGTCTCAGTCTGTGCTGCTCCAGTCCGCTGCAGGTCTCAGGCTGTGCCTGCTCTAATCCGCTGCAGGACTCAGCCTGTGCTGCTCCAGTCCGCTGCAGTCCCTCAGCCTGTGCTGCTCCAGTCCGCTGCAGGTCTCAATCCGTGCTGCTCCCATCTGCTGCAGGGCTCAGTCTGTGCTGCACCAGTCCGCTGCAGGACTCAGTCTGTGCTGCTCCAGTCCACTGCAGGTCTCAGTCCGTGCTGCTCCAGTCTGCTGCAGGACTCAGCCTGTGCTTCTCCACTCAGCTGCAGGACTCAGTCTGTGCTGCTCCAGTCGGCTGCAGGACTCAGCCTGTGCTGCTCCAGTCGGCTGCAGGACTCAGCCTGTGCTGCTCCAGTCCGCTGCAGGACTCAGCCTGTGCTGCTGCAGTCCGCTGCAGGACTCAAGCCTGTGCCTGCTCCAGTCTGCTGCAGGACTCAGCCTGTGCCTGCTCCAGTCCGCTGCAGGTCTCAGTCTGTGTTGCTCCATTCCGCTGCAGGCCTCAGCCTGTGCTGCTCCAGTCTGCTGCAGGACTCTGCCTGTGCTGCTGCAGTCCGCTGCAGGACTCAGCCTGTGCTGCTCCAGTCCACTGCAGTACTCAGCCTGTGCTGCTCCAGTCCGCTGCAGGTCTCAGCCTGTGCTGCTCCAGTCCGCTGCAGGTCTCAGCCTGTGCTGCTCCAGTCCGCTGCAGGTGTCAGCCTGTGCTGTTCAAGTCCAATGCAGGACTCAGCCTGTGCTGCTCCAGTCCACTGCAGTACTCAGCCTGTGCTGCTCCAGTCCGTTGCAGGTCTCAGTCTGTGCTGCTCCAGTCCGCTGCAGGTCTCAGACTGTGCTGCTCCAGTCCGCAGCAGGACTCAGTCTGTGCTGCTCCAGTCCGCTGCAGGTCTCAGTCTGTCTGGCTCTAGTCCGCTGCAGGACTCAGTCTGTGCTGCTGCAGTCCGCTGCAGGACTCACCCTGTGCTGCTCCAGTCCGCTGCAGGACTCAGTCTGTGCTGCTCCAGTCCGCTGCAGGACCCAGTCTGTGCTGCTCCAGTCCGCTGCAGGACTCAGTCTGTGCTACTCCAGTCCGCGGCAGGTCTCAGCCTGTGCCTGCTCTAATCCGCTGCAGCACTCAGCCTGTGCTGCTCCAGTCCACTGATGGACTCAGCCTGTGCAACTCCAGTCCGCTGCAGGTCTCAGTCTGTGCTGCTGCAGTCCGCTGCAGGACTCAGCCTGTGCTACTCCAGTCCGCTGCAGGTCTCAGTCTGTGCTGCTCCAGTCCGCTGTAGTACTCAGTCTGTTCTGCTCCAGTCTGCTGCAGGACTGAGTCTGAGCTGCTCGAGTCTGCTGCCAGACTCAGCCTGTGCCGCTCCAGTCTGCTGCAGGCCTTCAGCCTGTGCTGCTGCAGTCCGCTGCAGGTCTCAGCCTGTGCTGCTCCAGTCCGCAGCAGGACTCAGTCTGTGGCTGCTCTATTCCGCTGCAGGTCTCAGCCTGTGCTGCTCCAGTCCGCTGCAGTCCCTCAGCCTGTGATGCTCCAGTCCGCTGCAGGTCTCAATCCGTGCTGCTCCCTTCTGCTGCAGGACTCAGCCTGTGCTGCTCCACTCTGCTGCAGGACTCAGTCTGTGCTGCTCCAGTCGGCTGCAGGACTCAGCCTGTGCTGCTCCAGTCCGCTGTAGGACTCAGCCTGTACTGCTCCAGTCCGCTGCAGGAGTCAGCCTGTGCTGCTCCAGTCCGCTGCAGGACTCAGCCTGTGCTGCTCCAGTCCGCTGCAGGACTCTGCCTGTGCTGCCCAGTCCGCTGCAGGTCTCAGTCTGTGCTGCTCCAGTCCGCTGCAGGACTCAGCCTGTGGCTGCTCTAGTCCGCTGCAGGTCTCAGCCTGTGCCTGCTCCAGTCTGCTGCAGGACTCAGCCTGTGCTGCTCCAGTCCGCTGAAGGACTCAGCCAGTGCTGCTCCAGTCCACTGCAGGCCTCAGCCTGTGCTGCTCCAGTCCGCTGAAGGACTCAGCCAGTGCTGCTCCAGTCCACTGCAGGTCTCAGTCTGTTCTGCTCCAGTCCGCTGCAAGCCTCAGCCTGTGCTGCTCCAGTCCGCTTCAGGACTCAGTCTGGTCTGCTCCAGTCCGCTGCAGGTCTCAGCCTGTGCCTGCTCTAATCTCGCTGCAGGACTCAGCCTGTGCTGCTCCAGTCCGCTGCAGGGCTCAGCCTGTGCTGCTCCAGTCCGCTGCTAGTCTCAGTCTGTGCTGCTCCAGTCCGCTGCAGGTCTCAGTCTGTGCTGCTGCAGTCCCCTGCAGGACTCAGCCTGTGCTGCTCCAGTCCGCTGAAGGACTTAGCCTGTGCTGCTGCAGTCCCCTGCAGGTCTCAGTCTGTGCTGCTCCAGTCCGCTGCAGGTCTCAGGCTGTGCCTGCTCTAATCCGCTGCAGGACTCAGCCTGTGCTGCTCCAGTCCGCTGCAGTCCCTCAGCCTGTGCTGCTCCAGTCTGCTGCAGGTCTCAATCCGTGCTGCTCCCGTCTGCTGCAGGACTCAGCCTGTGCTGCTCCAGTCTGCTGCAGGACTCAGTCTGTGCTGCTCCAGTCCGCTGCAGGTCTCAGTCTGTGTTGCTCCATTCCCCTGCAGGCCTCAGCCTGTGCTGCTCCAGTCTGCTGCAGGACTCTGCCTGTGCTGCTGCAGTCCGCTGCAGGTCTCAGCCTGTGCTGTTCAAGTCCAATGCAGGACTCAGCCTGTGCTGCTCCAGTCCACTGCAGTACTCAGCCTGTGCTGCTCCAGTCCGTTGCAGGTCTCAGTCTGTGCTGCTCCAGTCCGCTGCAGGTCTCAGCCTGTGCTGCTCCAGTCCGCTGCAGGACTCAGTCTGTGCTGCTCCAGTCCGCTGCAGGACTCAGCCTGTGGCTGCTCTAGTCCGCTGCAGGGCTCAGCCTGTGCCTGCTCCAGTCTGCTGCAGGACTCAGCCTGTGATGCTCCAGTCCGCTGAAGGACTCAGCCAGTGCTGCTCCAGTCCACTGCAGGCCTCAGCCTGTGCTGCTTCAGTCCGCTGCAGGACTCTGCCTGTGCTGCTCCAGCCCGCTGCAGGTCTCAGCCTGTGCTGCTCAAGTCCAATGCAGGACTCAGCCTGTGCTGCTCCAGTCCACTGCAGTACTCAGCCTGTGCTGCTCCAGTCCGCTGCAGGTCTCAGCCTGTGCTGCTCCAGTCCACTGCAGTACTCAGCCTGTGCTGCTCCAGTCCGCTGCAGGTCTCAGCCTGTGCTGCTCCAGTCCGCTGCAGGTCTCAGTCTGTGCTGCACCAGTCCGTTGCAGGTCTCAGCCTGTGCTTCTCGAATCCGCTGCAGGACTCAGTCTGTGCTGCTCCAGTCCGCTGCAGGACTCAGTCTGTGCTACTCCAGTCCGCTGCAGGGCTCAGTCTGTGCTACTCAAGTCCGCGGCTTGTCTCAGCCTGTGCCTGCTCAAATTCGCTGCAGCACTCAGCCTGTGCTGCTCCAGTCCACTGATGGACTCAGCCTGTGCAGCTCCAGTCCGCTGCAAGTCTCAGTCTGTGCTGCTGCAGTCCGCTGCAGGACTCAGTCTGTGCTACTTCAGTCCACTGCAGGTGTCAGTCTGTGCTGCTCCAGTCCGCTGTAGTACTCAGTCTGTTCTGCTCCAGTCTGCTGCAGTACTGAGTCTGAGCTGCTCGAGTCTGCTGCCAGACTCAGCCTGTGCCACTCCAGTCTGCTGCAGGCCTTCAGCCTGTGCTGCTGCAGTCCGCTGCAGGTCTCAGCCTGTGCTGCTCCAGTCCGCAGCAGGACTTAGCCTGTGCTGCTCCAGTCCGCTGCAGGTCGCAGGCTGTGTGGCTCTAGTCCGCTGCAGGACTCAGTCTGTGCTGCTGCATTCCGCTGCAGGACTCAGTCTGTGCTGCTCCAGTCCGCACAAGGCCCTCAGTCTGTACTGCTCCAGTCCGCTGCAGGTCTCAGCCTGTGCCTGCTCTAGTCCGCTGCAGGACTCAGTCTGTGCTGCTCCAGTCTGCTGCAGGACTCAGTCTGTGCTGCTCCAGTCCGCTGCAGGACTCAGCCTGTGCTGCTCCAGTCCGCTGAAGGACTCATTCTGTGCTGCTGCAGTCCACTGCAGGACTCAGTCTGTGCTGCACCAGTCCACTGCAGGTCTCAGTCTGTGCTGCTCCAGTCCGCTGCAGGTCACAGGCTGTGCCTGCTCTAATCCGCTGCAGGACTCAGCCTGTGATGCTCCACTCCGCTGCAGGACTCAGCCTGTGATGTTCCAGTTTCCTGCAGGAGTCAGTCTGTGCCAGCTCTAATCCGCTGCAGGACTCAGCCTGCGCTGCTCCAGTCCGCTGCAGTCCCTCAGCCTGTGATGCTCCAGACCGCTGCAGGTCTCAATCCGTGCTGCTCCCGTCTGCTGCAGGACTCAGCCTGTGCTGCTCCACTCTGCTGCAGGACTCAGTCTGTGCTGCTCCAGTCGGCTGCAGGACTCAGCCTGTGCTGCTCCAGTCGGCTGCAGGACTCAGCCTGTACTGCTCCAGTCCGCTGCAGGAGTCAGCCTGTGCTGCTCCAGTCCGCTGGAGGACTCAGCCTGTGCTGCTCCAGTCCGCTGCAAGTCTCAGTCTGTGCTGCTCCAGTCCGCTGCAGGTCTCAGTCTGTGCTGCTCCAGTCCGCTGCAGGACTCAGCCTGTGGCTGCTCTAGTCCGCTGCAGGTCTCAGCCTGTGCTGCTCCAGTCCGCTGCAAGTCTCAGTCTGTGCTGCTCCAGTCCGCTGAAGGACTCAGCCAGTGCTGCTCCAGTCCACTGCAGGCCTCAGCCTGTGCTGCTTCAGTCCGCTGAAGGACTCAGCCAGTGCTGCTCCAGTCCACTGCAGGTCTCAGTCTGTTCTGCTCCAGTCCGCTGCAAGCCTCAGCCTGTGCTGCTCCAGTCCGCTTCAGGACTCAGTCTGGTCTGCTCCAGTCCGCTGCAGGTCTCAGCCTGTGCCTGCTCTAATCTCGCTGCAGGACTCAGCCTGTGCTGCTCCAGTCCGCTGCAGGGCTCAGCCTGTGCTGCTGCAGTCCACTGCAGGACTCAGTCTGTGCTGCACCAGTCCACTGCAGGTCTCAGTCTGTGCTGCTCCAGTCCGCTGCAGGTCTCAGGCTGTGCCTGCTCTAATCCGCTGCAGGACTCAGCCTGTGATGCTCCACTCCGCTGCAGGACTCAGCCTGTGCTGCTCCAGTCCGCTGCAGGAGTCAGCCTGTGCTGCTCCAGTCCGCTGGAGGACTCAGCCTGTGCTGCTCCAGTCCGCTGCAAGTCTCAGTCTGTGCTGCTCCAGTCCGCTGCAGGACTCAGTCTGTGCTGCTCCAGTCCGCTGCAGGACTCAGCCTGTGGCTGCTCTAGTCCGCTGCAGGGCTCAGCCTGTGCCTGCTCCAGTCTGCTGCAGGACTCAGCCTGTGCTGCTCCAGTCCGCTGAAGGACTCAGCCAGTGCTGCTCCAGTCCACTGCAGGCCTCAGCCTGTGCTGCTTCAGTCCGCTGCAGGACTCTGCCTGTGCTGCTCCAGCCCGCTGCAGGTCTCAGCCTGTGCTGCTCAAGTCCAATGCAGGACTCAGCCTGTGCTGCTCCAGTCCACTGCAGTACTCAGCCTGTGCTGCTCCAGTCCGCTGCAGGTCTCAGCCTGTGCTGCTCCAGTCCACTGCAGTACTCAGCCTGTGCTGCTCCAGTCCGCTGCAGGTCTCAGCCTGTGCTGCTCCAGTCCGCTGCAGGTCTCAGTCTGTGCTGCACCAGTCCGTTGCAGGTCTCAGCCTGTGCTTCTCGAATCCGCTGCAGGACTCAGTCTGTGCTGCTCCAGTCCGCTGCAGGACTCAGTCTGTGCTACTCCAGTCCGCTGCAGGGCTCAGTCTGTGCTACTCAAGTCCGCGGCTTGTCTCAGCCTGTGCCTGCTCTAATCCGCTGCAGCACTCAGCCTGTGCTGCTCCAGTCCACTGATGGACTCAGCCTGTGCAGCTCCAGTCCGCTGCAAGTCTCAGTCTGTGCTGCTGCAGTCCGCTGCAGGACTCAGTCTGTGCTACTTCAGTCCACTGCAGGTGTCAGTCTGTGCTGCTCCAGTCCGCTGTAGTACTCAGTCTGTTCTGCTCCAGTCTGCTGCAGTACTGAGTCTGAGCTGCTCGAGTCTGCTGCCAGACTCAGCCTGTGCCACTCCAGTCTGCTGCAGGCCTTCAGCCTGTGCTGCTGCAGTCCGCTGCAGGTCTCAGCCTGTGCTGCTCCAGTCCGCAGCAGGACTTAGCCTGTGCTGCTCCAGTCCGCTGCAGGTCGCAGGCTGTGTGGCTCTAGTCCGCTGCAGGACTCAGTCTGTGCTGCTGCATTCCGCTGCAGGACTCAGTCTGTGCTGCTCCAGTCCGCACAAGGCCCTCAGTCTGTACTGCTCCAGTCCGCTGCAGGTCTCAGCCTGTGCCTGCTCTAGTCCGCTGCAGGACTCAGTCTGTGCTGCTCCAGTCTGCTGCAGGACTCAGTCTGTGCTGCTCCAGTCCGCTGCAGGACTCAGCCTGTGCTGCTCCAGTCCGCTGAAGGACTCATTCTGTGCTGCTGCAGTCCACTGCAGGACTCAGTCTGTGCTGCACCAGTCCACTGCAGGTCTCAGTCTGTGCTGCTCCAGTCCGCTGCAGGTCACAGGCTGTGCCTGCTCTAATCCGCTGCAGGACTCAGCCTGTGATGCTCCACTCCGCTGCAGGACTCAGCCTGTGATGTTCCAGTTTCCTGCAGGAGTCAGTCTGTGCCAGCTCTAATCCGCTGCAGGACTCAGCCTGCGCTGCTCCAGTCCGCTGCAGTCCCTCAGCCTGTGATGCTCCAGACCGCTGCAGGTCTCAATCCGTGCTGCTCCCGTCTGCTGCAGGACTCAGCCTGTGCTGCTCCACTCTGCTGCAGGACTCAGTCTGTGCTGCTCCAGTCGGCTGCAGGACTCAGCCTGTGCTGCTCCAGTCGGCTGCAGGACTCAGCCTGTACTGCTCCAGTCCGCTGCAGGAGTCAGCCTGTGCTGCTCCAGTCCGCTGGAGGACTCAGCCTGTGCTGCTCCAGTCCGCTGCAAGTCTCAGTCTGTGCTGCTCCAGTCCGCTGCAGGTCTCAGTCTGTGCTGCTCCAGTCCGCTGCAGGACTCAGCCTGTGGCTGCTCTAGTCCGCTGCAGGTCTCAGCCTGTGCTGCTCCAGTCCGCTGCAAGTCTCAGTCTGTGCTGCTCCAGTCCGCTGAAGGACTCAGCCAGTGCTGCTCCAGTCCACTGCAGGCCTCAGCCTGTGCTGCTTCAGTCCGCTGAAGGACTCAGCCAGTGCTGCTCCAGTCCACTGCAGGTCTCAGTCTGTTCTGCTCCAGTCCGCTGCAAGCCTCAGCCTGTGCTGCTCCAGTCCGCTTCAGGACTCAGTCTGGTCTGCTCCAGTCCGCTGCAGGTCTCAGCCTGTGCCTGCTCTAATCTCGCTGCAGGACTCAGCCTGTGCTGCTCCAGTCCGCTGCAGGGCTCAGCCTGTGCTGCTGCAGTCCACTGCAGGACTCAGTCTGTGCTGCTCCAGTCCGCTGCAGGTCTCAGTCTGTGCTGCTCCAGTCCACCGCAGGACTCAGCCTCTGCTGCTCCAGTCCGCTGAAGGACTTAGCCTGTGCTGCTGCAGTCCCCTGCAGGTCTCAGTCTGTGCTGCTCCAGTCCGCTGCAGGTCTCAGGCTGTGCCTGCTCTAATCCGCTGCAGGACTCAGCCTGTGCTGCTCCAGTCCGCTGCAGTCCCTCAGCCTGTGCTGCTCCAGTCCGCTGCAGGTCTCAATCCGTGCTGCTCCCATCTGCTGCAGGGCTCAGTCTGTGCTGCACCAGTCCGCTGCAGGACTCAGTCTGTGCTGCTCCAGTCCACTGCAGGTCTCAGTCCGTGCTGCTCCAGTCTGCTGCAGGACTCAGCCTGTGCTTCTCCACTCAGCTGCAGGACTCAGTCTGTGCTGCTCCAGTCGGCTGCAGGACTCAGCCTGTGCTGCTCCAGTCGGCTGCAGGACTCAGCCTGTGCTGCTCCAGTCCGCTGCAGGACTCAGCCTGTGCTGCTGCAGTCCGCTGCAGGACTCAAGCCTGTGCCTGCTCCAGTCTGCTGCAGGACTCAGCCTGTGCCTGCTCCAGTCCGCTGCAGGTCTCAGTCTGTGTTGCTCCATTCCGCTGCAGGCCTCAGCCTGTGCTGCTCCAGTCTGCTGCAGGACTCTGCCTGTGCTGCTGCAGTCCGCTGCAGGACTCAGCCTGTGCTGCTCCAGTCCACTGCAGTACTCAGCCTGTGCTGCTCCAGTCCGCTGCAGGTCTCAGCCTGTGCTGCTCCAGTCCGCTGCAGGTCTCAGCCTGTGCTGCTCCAGTCCGCTGCAGGTGTCAGCCTGTGCTGTTCAAGTCCAATGCAGGACTCAGCCTGTGCTGCTCCAGTCCACTGCAGTACTCAGCCTGTGCTGCTCCAGTCCGTTGCAGGTCTCAGTCTGTGCTGCTCCAGTCCGCTGCAGGTCTCAGACTGTGCTGCTCCAGTCCGCAGCAGGACTCAGTCTGTGCTGCTCCAGTCCGCTGCAGGTCTCAGTCTGTCTGGCTCTAGTCCGCTGCAGGACTCAGTCTGTGCTGCTGCAGTCCGCTGCAGGACTCACCCTGTGCTGCTCCAGTCCGCTGCAGGACTCAGTCTGTGCTGCTCCAGTCCGCTGCAGGACCCAGTCTGTGCTGCTCCAGTCCGCTGCAGGACTCAGTCTGTGCTACTCCAGTCCGCGGCAGGTCTCAGCCTGTGCCTGCTCTAATCCGCTGCAGCACTCAGCCTGTGCTGCTCCAGTCCACTGATGGACTCAGCCTGTGCAACTCCAGTCCGCTGCAGGTCTCAGTCTGTGCTGCTGCAGTCCGCTGCAGGACTCAGCCTGTGCTACTCCAGTCCGCTGCAGGTCTCAGTCTGTGCTGCTCCAGTCCGCTGTAGTACTCAGTCTGTTCTGCTCCAGTCTGCTGCAGGACTGAGTCTGAGCTGCTCGAGTCTGCTGCCAGACTCAGCCTGTGCCGCTCCAGTCTGCTGCAGGCCTTCAGCCTGTGCTGCTGCAGTCCGCTGCAGGTCTCAGCCTGTGCTGCTCCAGTCCGCAGCAGGACTCAGTCTGTGGCTGCTCTATTCCGCTGCAGGTCTCAGCCTGTGCTGCTCCAGTCCGCTGCAGTCCCTCAGCCTGTGATGCTCCAGTCCGCTGCAGGTCTCAATCCGTGCTGCTCCCTTCTGCTGCAGGACTCAGCCTGTGCTGCTCCACTCTGCTGCAGGACTCAGTCTGTGCTGCTCCAGTCGGCTGCAGGACTCAGCCTGTGCTGCTCCAGTCCGCTGTAGGACTCAGCCTGTACTGCTCCAGTCCGCTGCAGGAGTCAGCCTGTGCTGCTCCAGTCCGCTGCAGGACTCAGCCTGTGCTGCTCCAGTCCGCTGCAGGACTCTGCCTGTGCTGCCCAGTCCGCTGCAGGTCTCAGTCTGTGCTGCTCCAGTCCGCTGCAGGACTCAGCCTGTGGCTGCTCTAGTCCGCTGCAGGTCTCAGCCTGTGCCTGCTCCAGTCTGCTGCAGGACTCAGCCTGTGCTGCTCCAGTCCGCTGAAGGACTCAGCCAGTGCTGCTCCAGTCCACTGCAGGCCTCAGCCTGTGCTGCTCCAGTCCGCTGAAGGACTCAGCCAGTGCTGCTCCAGTCCACTGCAGGTCTCAGTCTTTTCTGCTCCAGTCCGCTGCAAGCCTCAGCCTGTGCTGCTCCAGTCCGCTTCAGGACTCAGTCTGGTCTGCTCCAGTCCGCTGCAGGTCTCAGCCTGTGCCTGCTCTAATCTCGCTGCAGGACTCAGCCTGTGCTGCTCCAGTCCGCTGCAGGGCTCAGCCTGTGCTGCTCCAGTCCGCTGCTAGTCTCAGTCTGTGCTGCTCCAGTCCGCTGCAGGTCTCAGTCTGTGCTGCTGCAGTCCCCTGCAGGACTCAGCCTGTGCTGCTCCAGTCCGCTGAAGGACTTAGCCTGTGCTGCTGCAGTCCCCTGCAGGTCTCAGTCTGTGCTGCTCCAGTCCGCTGCAGGTCTCAGGCTGTGCCTGCTCTAATCCGCTGCAGGACTCAGCCTGTGCTGCTCCAGTCTGCTGCAGGTCTCAATCCGTGCTGCTCCCGTCTGCTGCAGGACTCAGCCTGTGCTGCTCCAGTCTGCTGCAGGTCTCAATCCGTGCTGCTCCCGTCTGCTGCAGGACTCAGCCTGTGCTGCTCCAGTCTGCTGCAGGACTCAGTCTGTGCTGCTCCAGTCCGCTGCAGGTCTCAGTCTGTGTTGCTCCATTCCCCTGCAGGCCTCAGCCTGTGCTGCTCCAGTCTGCTGCAGGACTCTGCCTGTGCTGCTGCAGTCCGCTGCAGGTCTCAGCCTGTGCTGTTCAAGTCCAATGCAGGACTCAGCCTGTGCTGCTCCAGTCCACTGCAGTACTCAGCCTGTGCTGCTCCAGTCCGTTGCAGGTCTCAGTCTGTGCTGCTCCAGTCCGCTGCAGGTCTCAGCCTGTGCTGCTCCAGTCCGCTGCAGGACTCAGTCTGTGCTGCTCCAGTCCGCTGCAGGACCCAGTCTGTGCTGCTCCAGTCCGCTGCAGGACCCAGTCTGTGCTACTCCAGTCCGCGGCAGGTCTCAGCCTGTGCCTGCTCTAATCCGCTGCAGCACTCAGCCTGTGCTGCTCCAGTCCACTGATGGACTCAGCCTGTGCAACTCCAGTCCGCTGCAGGTCTCAGTCTGTGCTGCTCCAGTCCGCTGCAGGACTCAGCCTGTGCTACTCCAGTCCGCTGCAGGTCTCAGTCTGTGCTGCTCCAGTCCGCTGTAGTACTCAGTCTGTTCTGCTCCAGTCTGCTGCAGGACTGAGTCTGAGCTGCTCGAGTCTGCTGCCAGACTCAGCCTGTGCCGCTCCAGTCTGCTGCAGGCCTTCAGCCTGTGCTGCTGCAGTCCGCTGCAGGTCTCAGCCTGTGCTGCTCCAGTCCGCAGCAGGACTCAGTCTGTGGCTGCTCTAGTCCGCTGCAGGTCTCAGCCTGTGCTGCTCCAGTCCGCTGCAGTCCCTCAGCCTGTGATGCTCCAGTCCATTGCAGGTCTCAATCCGTGCTGATCCCTTCTGCTGCAGGACTCAGCCTGTGCTGCTCCACTCTGCTGCAGGACTCAGTCTGTGCTGCTCCAGTCGGCTGCAGGACTCAGCCTGTGCTGCTCCAGTCCGCTGTAGGACTCAGCCTGTACTGCTCCAGTCCGCTGCAGGAGTCAGCCTGTGCTGCTCCAGTCCGCTGCAGGACTCAGCCTGTGCTGCTCCAGTCCGCTGCAGGACTCAGCCTGTGCTGCCCAGTCCGCTGCAGGTCTCAGTCTGTGCTGCTCCAGTCCGCTGCAGGACTCAGCCTGTGGCTGCTCTAGTCCGCTGCAGGTCTCAGCCTGTGCCTGCTCCAGTCTGCTGCAGGACTCAGCCTGTGCTGCTCCAGTCCGCTGAAGGACTCAGCCAGTGCTGCTCCAGTCCACTGCAGGCCTCAGCCTGTGCTGCTCCAGTCCGCTGAAGGACTCAGCCAGTGCTGCTCCAGTCCACTGCAGGTCTCAGTCTGTTCTGCTCCAGTCCGCTGCAAGCCACAGCCTGTGCTGCTCCAGTCCGCTTCAGGACTCAGTCTGGTCTGCTCCAGTCCGCTGCAGGTCTCAGCCTGTGCCTGCTCTAATCTCGCTGCAGGACTCAGCCTGTGCTGCTCCAGTCCGCTGCAGGGCTCAGCCTGTGCTGCTCCAGTCCGCTGCAAGTCTCAGTCTGTGCTGCTCCAGTCCGCTGCAGGTCTCAGTCTGTGCTGCTCCAGTCCACTGCAGGACTCAGCCTGTGCTGCTCCAGTCCGCTGTAGGACTCAGCCTGTACTGCTCCAGTCCGCTGCAGGAGTCAGCCTGTGCTGCTCCAGTCCGCTGCAGGACTCAGCCTGTGCTGCTCCAGTCCGCTGCAGGACTCTGCCTGTGCTGCCCAGTCCGCTGCAGGTCTCAGTCTGTGCTGCTCCAGTCCGCTGCAGGACTCAGCCTGTGGCTGCTCTAGTCCGCTGCAGGTCTCAGCCTGTGCCTGCTCCAGTCTGCTGCAGGACTCAGCCTGTGCTGCTCCAGTCCGCTGAAGGACTCAGCCAGTGCTGCTCCAGTCCACTGCAGGCCTCAGCCTGTGCTGCTCCAGTCCGCTGAAGGACTCAGCCAGTGCTGCTCCAGTCCACTGCAGGTCTCAGTCTGTTCTGCTCCAGTCCGCTGCAAGCCTCAGCCTGTGCTGCTCCAGTCCGCTTCAGGACTCAGTCTGGTCTGCTCCAGTCCGCTGCAGGTGTCAGCCTGTGCCTGCTCTAATCTCGCTGCAGGACTCAGCCTGTGCTGCTCCAGTCCGCTGCAGGGCTCAGCCTGTGCTGCTCCAGTCCGCTGCTAGTCTCAGTCTGTGCTGCTCCAGTCCGCTGCAGGTCTCAGTCTGTGCTGCTCCAGTCCACTGCAGGACTCAGCCTGTGCTGCTCCAGTCCGCTGAAGGACTTAGCCTGTTCTGCTGCAGTCCCCTGCAGGTCTCAGTCTGTGCTGCTCCAGTCCGCTGCAGGTCTCAGGCTGTGCCTGCTCTAATCCGCTGCAGGACTCAGCCTGTGCTGCTCCAGTCCGCTGCAGTCCCTCAGCCTGTGCTGCTCCAGTCTGCTGCAGGTCTCAATCCGTGCTGCTCCCGTCTGCTGCAGGACTCAGCCTGTGCTGCTCCACTCTGCTGCAGGACTCAGTCTGTGCTGCTCCAGTCCGCTGCAGGTCTCAGTCTGTGTTGCTCCATTCCGCTGCAGGCCTCAGCCTGTGCTGCTCCAGTCTGCTGCAGGACTCTGCCTGTGCTGCTGCAGTCCGCTGCAGGTCTCAGCCTGTGCTGTTCAAGTCCAATGCAGGACTCAGCCTGTGCTGCTCCAGTCCACTGCAGTACTCAGCCTGTGCTGCTCCAGTCCGTTGCAGGTCTCAGTCTGTGCTGCTCCAGTCCGCTGCAGGTCTCAGCCTGTGCTGCTCCAGTCCGCTGCAGGACTCAGTCTGTGCTGCTCCAGTCCGCTGCAGGACCCAGTCTGTGCTGCTCCAGTCCGCTGCAGGACTCAGTCTGTGCTACTCCAGTCCGCGGCAGGTCTCAGCCTGTGCCTGCTCTAATCCGCTGCAGCACTCAGCCTGTGCTGCTCCAGTCCACTGATGGACTCAGCCTGTGCAACTCCAGTCCGCTGCAGGTCTCAGTCTGTGCTGCTGCAGTCCGCTGCAGGACTCAGCCTGTGCTACTCCAGTCCGCTGCAGGTCTCAGTCTGTGCTGCTCCAGTCCGCTGTAGTACTCAGTCTGTTCTGCTCCAGTCTGCTGCAGGACTGAGTCTGAGCTGCTCGAGTCTGCTGCCAGACTCAGCCTGTGCCGCTCCAGTCTGCTGCAGGCCTTCAGCCTGTGCTGCTGCAGTCCGCTGCAGGTCTCAGCCTGTGCTGCTCCAGTCCGCAGCAGGACTCAGTCTGTGGCTGCTCTAGTCCGCTGCAGGTCTCAGCCTGTGCTGCTCCAGTCCGCTGCAGTCCCTCAGCCTGTGATGCTCCAGTCCATTGCAGGTCTCAATCCGTGCTGCTCCCTTCTGCTGCAGGACTCAGCCTGTGCTGCTCCACTCTGCTGCAGGACTCAGTCTGTGCTGCTCCAGTCGGCTGCAGGACTCAGCCTGTGCTGCTCCAGTCCGCTGTAGGACTCAGCCTGTACTGCTCCAGTCCGCTGCAGGAGTCAGCCTGTGCTGCTCCAGTCCGCTGCAGGACTCAGCCTGTGCTGCTCCAGTCCGCTGCAGGACTCAGCCTGTGCTGCCCAGTCCGCTGCAGGTCTCAGTCTGTGCTGCTCCAGTCCGCTGCAGGACTCAGCCAGTGGCTGCTCTAGTCCGCTGCAGGTCTCAGCCTGTGCCTGCTCCAGTCTGCTGCAGGACTCAGCCTGTGCTGCTCCAGTCCGCTGAAGGACTCAGCCAGTGCTGCTCCAGTCCACTGCAGGTCTCAGTCTGTTCTGCTCCAGTCCGCTGCAAGCCTCAGCCTGTGCTGCTCCAGTCCGCTTCAGGACTCAGTCTGGTCTGCTCCAGTCCGCTGCAGGTCTCAGCCTGTGCCTGCTCTAATCTCGCTGCAGGACTCAGCCTGTGCTGCTCCAGTCCGCTGCAGGGCTCAGCCTGTGCTGCTCCAGTCCGCTGCAAGTCTCAGTCTGTGCTGCTCCAGTCCGCTGCAGGTCTCAGTCTGTGCTGCTCCAGTCCACTGCAGGACTCAGCCTGTGCTGCTCCAGTCCGCTGAAGGACTTAGCCTGTGCTGCTGCAGTCCCCTGCAGGTCTCAGGCTGTGCCTGCTCTAATCCGCTGCAGGACTCAGCCTGTGCTGCTCCAGTCCGCTGCATTCCCTCAGCCTGTGCTGCTCCAGTCTGCTGCAGGTCTCAATCCGTGCTGCTCCAGTCCGCTGCAGGGCTCAGCCTGTGCTGCTCCAGTCCGCTGCAAGTCTCAGTCTGTGCTGCTCCAGTCCGCTGCAGGTCTCAGTCTGTGCTGCTCCAGTCCACTGCAGGACTCAGCCTGTGCTGCTCCTGTCCGCTGAAGGACTTAGCCTGTGCTGCTGCAGTCCCCTGCAGGACTCAGCCTGTGCTGCTCCAGTCCACTGCAGTACTCAGCCTGTGCTGCTCCAGTCCGTTGCAGGTCTCAGTCTGTGCTGCTCCAGTCCGCTGCAGGTCTCAGTCTGTCTGGCTCTAGTCCGCTGCAGGACTCAGTCTGTGCTGCTGCAGTCCGCTGCAGGACTCACCCTGTGCTGCTCCAGTCCGCTGCAGGTCTCAGGCTGTGCCTGCTCTAATCCGCTGCAGGACTCAGCCTGTGCTGCTCCAGTCCGCTGCAGTCCCTCAGCCTGTGCTGCTCCAGTCTGCTGCAGGTCTCAATCCGTGCTGCTCCCGTCTGCTGCAGGACTCAGCCTGTGCTGCTCCACTCTGCTGCAGGACTCAGTCTGTGCTGCTCCAGTCCGCTGCAGGTCTCAGTCTGTGTTGCTCCATTCCGCTGCAGGCCTCAGCCTGTGCTGCTCCAGTCTGCTGCAGGACTCTGCCTGTGCTGCTGCAGTCCGCTGCAGGTCTCAGCCTGTGCTGTTCAAGTCCAATGCAGGACTCAGCCTGTGCTGCTCCAGTCCACTGCAGTACTCAGCCTGTGCTGCTCCAGTCCGTTGCAGGTCTCAGTCTGTGCTGCTCCAGTCCGCTGCAGGTCTCAGCCTGTGCTGCTCCAGTCCGCTGCAGGACTCAGTCTGTGCTGCTCCAGTCCGCTGCAGGACCCAGTCTGTGCTGCTCCAGTCCGCTGCAGGACTCAGTCTGTGCTACTCCAGTCCGCGGCAGGTCTCAGCCTGTGCCTGCTCTAATCCGCTGCAGCACTCAGCCTGTGCTGCTCCAGTCCACTGATGGACTCAGCCTGTGCAACTCCAGTCCGCTGCAGGTCTCAGTCTGTGCTGCTGCAGTCCGCTGCAGGACTCAGCCTGTGCTACTCCAGTCCGCTGCAGGTCTCAGTCTGTGCTGCTCCAGTCCGCTGTAGTACTCAGTCTGTTCTGCTCCAGTCTGCTGCAGGACTGAGTCTGAGCTGCTCGAGTCTGCTGCCAGACTCAGCCTGTGCCGCTCCAGTCTGCTGCAGGCCTTCAGCCTGTGCTGCTGCAGTCCGCTGCAGGTCTCAGCCTGTGCTGCTCCAGTCCGCAGCAGGACTCAGTCTGTGGCTGCTCTAGTCCGCTGCAGGTCTCAGCCTGTGCTGCTCCAGTCCGCTGCAGTCCCTCAGCCTGTGATGCTCCAGTCCATTGCAGGTCTCAATCCGTGCTGCTCCCTTCTGCTGCAGGACTCAGCCTGTGCTGCTCCACTCTGCTGCAGGACTCAGTCTGTGCTGCTCCAGTCGGCTGCAGGACTCAGCCTGTGCTGCTCCAGTCCGCTGTAGGACTCAGCCTGTACTGCTCCAGTCCGCTGCAGGAGTCAGCCTGTGCTGCTCCAGTCCGCTGCAGGACTCAGCCTGTGCTGCTCCAGTCCGCTGCAGGACTCAGCCTGTGCTGCCCAGTCCGCTGCAGGTCTCAGTCTGTGCTGCTCCAGTCCGCTGCAGGACTCAGCCAGTGGCTGCTCTAGTCCGCTGCAGGTCTCAGCCTGTGCCTGCTCCAGTCTGCTGCAGGACTCAGCCTGTGCTGCTCCAGTCCGCTGAAGGACTCAGCCAGTGCTGCTCCAGTCCACTGCAGGTCTCAGTCTGTTCTGCTCCAGTCCGCTGCAAGCCTCAGCCTGTGCTGCTCCAGTCCGCTTCAGGACTCAGTCTGGTCTGCTCCAGTCCGCTGCAGGTCTCAGCCTGTGCCTGCTCTAATCTCGCTGCAGGACTCAGCCTGTGCTGCTCCAGTCCGCTGCAGGGCTCAGCCTGTGCTGCTCCAGTCCGCTGCAAGTCTAAGTCTGTGCTGCTCCAGTCCGCTGCAGGTCTCAGTCTGTGCTGCTCCAGTCCACTGCAGGACTCAGCCTGTGCTGCTCCAGTCCGCTGAAGGACTTAGCCTGTGCTGCTGCAGTCCCCTGCAGGTCTCAGGCTGTGCCTGCTCTAATCCGCTGCAGGACTCAGCCTGTGCTGCTCCAGTCCGCTGCATTCCCTCAGCCTGTGCTGCTCCAGTCTGCTGCAGGTCTCAATCCGTGCTGCTCCAGTCCGCTGCAGGGCTCAGCCTGTGCTGCTCCAGTCCGCTGCAAGTCTCAGTCTGTGCTGCTCCAGTCCGCTGCAGGTCTCAGTCTGTGCTGCTCCAGTCCACTGCAGGACTCAGCCTGTGCTGCTCCTGTCCGCTGAAGGACTTAGCCTGTGCTGCTGCAGTCCCCTGCAGGACTCAGCCTGTGCTGCTCCAGTCCACTGCAGTACTCAGCCTGTGCTGCTCCAGTCCGTTGCAGGTCTCAGTCTGTGCTGCTCCAGTCCGCTGCAGGTCTCAGTCTGTCTGGCTCTAGTCCGCTGCAGGACTCAGTCTGTGCTGCTGCAGTCCGCTGCAGGACTCACCCTGTGCTGCTCCAGTCCGCTGCAGGACTCAGTCTGTGCTGCTCCAGTCCGCTGTAGGACCCAGTCTGTGCTGCTCCAGTCCGCTGCAGGACTCAGTCTGTGCTACTCCAGTCCGCGGCAGGTCTCAGCCTGTGCCTGCTCTAATCCGCTGCAGCACTCAGCCTGTGCTGCTCCAGTCCACTGATGGACTCAGCCTGTGCAACTCCAGTCCGCTGCAGGTCTCAGTCTGTGCTGCTGCAGTCCGCTGCAGGACTCAGCCTGTGCTACTCCAGTCCGCTGCAGGTCTCAGTCTGTGCTGCTCCAGTCCGCTGTAGTACTCAGTCTGTTCTGCTCCAGTCTGCTGCAGGACTGAGTCTGAGCTGCTCGAGTCTGCTGCCAGACTCAGCCTGTGCCGCTCCAGTCTGCTGCAGGCCTTCAGCCTGTGCTGCTGCAGTCCGCTGCAGGTCTCAGCCTGTGCTGCTCCAGTCCGCAGCAGGACTCAGTCTGTGCTGCTCCAGTCCGCTGCAGGTCTCAGTCTGTCTGGCTCTCGTCCGCTGCAGGACTCAGTCTGTGCTGCTGCAGTCCGCTGCAGGACTCAGTCTGTGCTGCTCCAGTCCGCACAAGGCCCTCAGTCTGTACTGCTCCAGTCCGCTGCAGGTCTCAGCCTGTGCCTGCTCTAGTCCGCTGCAGGACTCAGTCTGTGCTGCTCCAGTCTGCTGCAGGACTCAGTCTGTGCTGCTCCAGTCCGCTGCAGGACTCAGCCTGTGCTGCTCCAGTCCGCTGCAGGTCTCAGTCTGTGCTGCTCCAGTCCGCTGTAGTACTCAGTCTGTTCTGCTCCAGTCTGCTGCAGGACTGAGTCTGAGCTGCTCGAGTCTGCTGCCAGACTCAGCCTGTGCCGCTCCAGTCAGCTGCAGGCCTTCAGCCTGTGCTGCTGCAGTCCGCTGCAGGTCTCAGCCTGTGCTGCTCCAGTCCGCAGCAGGACTCAGTCTGTGCTGCTCCAGTCCGCTGCAGGTCTCAGTCTGTCTGGCTCTCGTCCGCTGCAGGACTCAGTCTGTGCTGCTGCAGTCCGCTGCAGGACTCATTCTGTGATGCTCCAGTCCGCTGCAGGACTCAGCCTGTGCCTGCTCCAGTCCGCTGCAGGTCTCAGCCTGTGCCTGCTCCAGTCCGCTGCAGGACTCAGCCTGTGGCTGCTCCAGTCCGCTGCAGGACTCAGCCTGTGCTGCTCCACTCCGCTGCAGGCCCTCAGCCTGTGATGCTCCAGTCTGCTGCAGGCCTCAGACGGTGCTGCTCCAGGCCGCTGCAGGACTCAGTCTGTGCTGCTCCAGTCTGCTGCAGGAGTCAGCCTGTGCTGCTCCAGTCTGCTGCAGGGCTCAGTCTGTGCTGCACCAGTCCACTGCAGGACTCAGTCTGTGCTGCTCCAGTCCACTGCACGTCTCAGTCCGTGCTGCTCCAGTCTGCTGCAGGACTCAGCCTGTGCTTCTCCACTCAGCAGCAGGACTCAGTCTGTGCTGCTCCAGTCGGCTGCAGGACTCAGCCTGTGCTGCTCCAGTCGACTGCAGGACTCAGCCTGTGCTGCTCCAGTCCGCTGCAGGACTCAGCCTGTGCTGCTGCAGTCCGCTGCAGGACTCAGCCTGTGCCTGCTCCAGTCTGCTGCAGGACTCAGCCTGTGCCTGCTCCAGTCCGCTGCAGGACTCAGCCTGTGCCTGCTCCAGTCCGCTGCAGGACTCAGCCTGTGCCTGCTCCAGTCCGCTGCAGGACTCAGCCTGTGCCTGCTCCAGTCCGCTGCAGGACTCAGTCTGTGCTGCTCCAGTCCACTGAAGGACTCAGCCTGTGCTGCTCCAGTCCGCTGCAGGTCTCAGTCTGTGCTTCTCCAGTCCGCTGCAGTACTCACCCTGTGCTGCTCCAGTCCGCTGCAGGTCTCAGTCTGTGCTGCTCCAGTCCACTGCAGGACACAGCCTGTGCTGTTCCAGTCCGCTGCATGACTCAGTCTGTTCTGCTACAGTCTGCTGCAGGAGTCAGCCTGTGCTGCTGCAGTCCGCGGCACGTCTCATCCTGTGCTGCTCCACTCTGCTGCAGGACTCAGTCTCTGCTGCTCCAGTCCGCTGCAGGTCTCAGCCTGTGCTCCTCCAGTCCGCTGCAGGGCTCAGTCTGTGCTGCTCCAGTCCACTGCAGGACTCAGTCTGTGCTGCTCCAGTCTGCTGCAAGACTCAGCCTGTGCTGCTCCAGTCCGCTGCAGGACTCAGCCTGTGCTGCTCCAGTCCGCTGCAGGGCTCAGTCTGTGCTGCTCCAGTCCACTGCAGGACTCAGCCTGTGCTGCTCCAGTCCACTGCAGGACTCAGTCTGTGCTGCTCCAGTCTGCTGCAGGACTCAGCCTGTGCTGCTCCAGTCCGCTGCAGGACTCAGTCTGTGCTGCTCCAGTCGGCTGCAGGACTCAGCCTGTACTGCTCCAGTCCCCTGCAGGAGTCAGTCTGTGCTCCTCCACTCTGCTGCAGGACTCAGTCTGTGCTGCTCCAGTCGGCTGCAGGATTCAGCCTGTACTGCTCCAGTCCGCTGCAGGAGTCAGTCTGTGCTGCTCCACTCTGCTGCAGGACTCAGCCTCTGCTGCTCCAGTCCGCTGCAGGACTCAGCCTGTACTGCTCCAGTCCGCTGCAGGAGTCAGTCTGTGCTGCTCTAGTCTGCTGCAGGTCTCAGCCTGTGCCTGCTCCAGTCTGCTGCAGGACTCAGCCTGTGCTGCTGCAGCCCGCTGCAGGTCTCAGCCTGTGCTGCTCCAGTCCGCAGCAGGACTCAGTCTGTGCTGCTCCAGTCCGCTGTAGGTCTCAGTCTGTCTGGCTCTAGTCCGCTGCAGGACTCAGTCTGTGCTGCTCCAGTCCGCACAAGGCCCTCAGTCTGTACTGCTCCAGTCCGCTGCAGGTCTCAGCCTGTGCCTGCTCTAGTCTGCTGCAGGACTCAGTCTGTGCTGCTCCAGTCCACTGCAGGACTCAGCCTGTGCTGCTCCAGTCCGCTGCAGGACTCAGTCTGTGATGCTCCAGTCCGCTGCAGGACTCAGCCTGTGGCTGCTCTAGTCCGCTGCAGGTCTCAGCCTGTGCCTGCTCCAGTCCGCTGCAGGACTCAGCCTGTGCTGCTCCAGTCCGCTGCAGGACTCAGTCTGTGCTTCTCCAGTCCGCTGCAGTACTCACCCTGTGCTGCTCCAGTCCGCTGCAGGTCTCAGTCTGTGCTGCTCCAGTCCGCTGCAGGACTCAGCCTGTGCTGCTCCACTCCGCTGCAGGCCCTCAGCCTGTGATGCTCCAGTCTGCTGCAGGCCTCAGACGGTGCTGCTCCAGGCCGCTGCAGGACTCAGTCTGTGCTGCTCCAGTCTGCTGCAGGAGTCAGCCTGTGCTGCTCCAGTCTGCTGCAGGGCTCAGTCTGTGCTGCACCAGTCCACTGCAGGACTCAGTCTGTGCTGCTCCAGTCCACTGCAGGTCTCAGTCCGTGCTGCTCCAGTCTGCTGCAGGACTCAGCCTGTGCTTCTCCACTCAGCTGCAGGACTCAATCTGTGCTGCACCAGTCCACTGCAGGACTCAGTCTGTGCTGCTCCAGTCCACTGCAGGTCTCAGTCCGTGCTGCTCCAGTCTGCTGCAGGACTCAGCCTGTGCTTCTCCACTCAGCTGCAGGACTCAATCTGTGCTGCTCCAGTCGGCTGCAGGACTCAGCCTGTGCTGCTCCAGTCGGCAGCAGGACTCAGCCTGTGCTGCTCCAGTCCGCTGCAGGACTCAGCCTGTGCCTGCTCCAGTCTGCTGCAGGACTCAGCCTGTGCCTGCTCCAGTCCGCTGCAGGACTCAGCCTGTGCCTGCTCCAGTCCGCTGCAGGACTCAGCCTGTGCCTGCTCCAGTCCGCTGCAGGACTCAGCCTGTGCCTGCTCCAGTCCGCTGCAGGACTCAGTCTGTGCTGCTCCAGTCCACTGAAGGACTCAGCCTGTGCTGCTCCAGTCCGCTGCAGGTCTCAGTCTGTGCTTCTCCAGTCCGCTGCAGTACTCACCCTGTGCTGCTCCAGTCCACTGCAGGACACAGCCTGTGCTGCTCCAGTCCGCTGCATGACTCAGTCTGTTCTGCTACAGTCTGCTGCAGGAGTCAGCCTGTGCTGCTGCAGTCCGCGGCACGTCTCATCCTGTGCTGCTCCACTCTGCTGCAGGACTCAGTCTATGCTGCTCCAGTCCGCTGCAGGTCTCAGCCTGTGCTCCTCCAGTCCGCTGCATGACTCAGCCTGTGCTGCTCCAGTCTGCTGCAAGACTCAGCCTGTGCTGCTCCAGTCTGCTGCAGGACTCAGCCTGTGCTGCTCCAGTCCGCTGCAGGGCTCAGTCTGTGCTGCTCCAGTCCACTGCAGGACTCAGCCTGTGCTGCTCCAGTCCACTGCAGGACTCAGTCTGTGCTGCTCCAGTCCGCTGTAGGTCTCAGTCTGTCTGGCTCTAGTCCGCTGCAGGACTCAGTCTGTGCTGCTCCAGTCCGCACAAGGCCCTCAGTCTGTACTGCTCCAGTCCGCTGCAGGTCTCAGCCTGTGCCTGCTCTAGTCTGCTGCAGGACTCAGTCTGTGCTGCTCCAGTCCACTGCAGGACTCAGCCTGTGCTGCTCCAGTCCGCTGCAGGACTCAGTCTGTGATGCTCCAGTCCGCTGCAGGACTCAGCCTGTGGCTGCTCTAGTCCGCTGCAGGTCTCAGCCTGTGCCTGCTCCAGTCCGCTGCAGGACTCAGCCTGTGCTGCTCCAGTCCGCTGCAGGACTCAGTCTGCGATGCTCCAGTCCGCTTCAGGACTCAGCCTGTGGCTGCTCTAGTCCGCTGCAGGTCTCAGCCTGTGCCTGCTCCAGTCCGCTGCAGGACTCAGCCTGTGCCTGCTCCAGTCCGCTGCAGGACTCAGCCTGTGGCTGCTCCAGTCCGCTGCAGGACTCAGCCTGTGCTGCTCCACTCCGCTGCAGGCCCTCAGCCTGTGATGCTCCAGTCTGCTGCAGGTCTCAGCCTGTGGCTGCTCTAGTCCGCTGCAGGTCTCAGCCTGTGCCTGCTCCAGTCCACTGCAGGTCTCTGTCCGTGCTGCTCCAGTCTGCTGCAGGACTCAGCCTGTGCTGCTCCACTCTGCTGCAGGACTCAGTCTGTGCTGCTCCAGTCGGCTGCAGGACTCAGCCTGTGCTGCTCCAGTCCGCTGCAGGACTCAGTCTGTACTGCTCCAGTCCGCGGCAGGACTTAGCCTGTGCTGCTCCAGTCCGCTGCAGGACTCAGCCTGTGCTGCTCCAGTCCGCTGCAGGTCTCAGTCTGTGCTGCTCCAGTCCGCTGCAGGACTCAGCCTGTGGCTGCTCTAGTCTGCTGCAGGTCTCAGCCTGTGCCTGCTCCAGTCTGCTGCAGGACTCAGCCTGTGCTGCTGCAGTCCGCTGCAGGTCTCAGCCTGTGCTGCTCCAGTCCGCAGCAGGACTCAGTCTGTGCTGCTCCAGTCCGCTGTAGGTCTCAGTCTGTCTGGCTCTAGTCTGCTGCAGGACTCAGTCTGTGCTGCTCCAGTCCGCACAAGGCCCTCAGTCTGTACTGCTCCAGTCCGCTGCAGGTCTCAGCCTGTGCCTGCTCTAGTCTGCTGCAGGACTCAGTCTGTGCTGCTCCAGTCCACTGCAGGACTCAGCCTGTGCTGGTCCAGTCCGCTGCAGGACTCAGTCTGTGATGCTCCAGTCCGCTGCAGGACTCAGCCTGTGGCTGCTCTAGTCCGCTGCAGGTCTCAGCCTGTGCCTGCTCCAGTCCGCTGCAGGACTCAGCCTGTGCTGCTCCAGTCCGCTGCAGGACTCAGTCTGTGATGCTCCAGTCCGCTGCAGGACTCAGCCTGTGGCTGCTCTAGTCCGCTGCAGGTCTCAGCCTGTGCCTGCTCCAGTCCGGTGCAGGACTCAGCCTGTGCCTGCTCCAGTCCGCTGCAGGACTCAGCCTGTGGCTGCTCCAGTCCGCTGCAGGACTCAGCCTGTGCTGCTCCACTCCGCTGCAGGCCCTCAGCCTGTGATTCTCCAGTCTGCTGCAGGTCTCAGCCTGTGGCTGCTCTAGTCCGCTGCAGGTCTCAGCCTGTGCCTGCTCCAGTCCACTGCAGGTCTCTGTCCGTGCTGCTCCAGTCTGCTGCAGGACTCAGCCTGTGCTGCTCCACTCTGCTGCAGGACTCAGTCTGTGCTGCTCCAGTCGGCTGCAGGACTCAGCCTGTGCTGCTCCAGTCCGCTGCAGGACTCAGTCTGTACTGCTCCAGTCCGCGGCAGGACTTAGCCTGTGCTGCTCCAGTCCGCTGCAGGACTCAGCCTGTGCTGCTCCAGTCCGCTGCAGGTCTCAGTCTGTGCTGCTCCAGTCCGCTGCAGGACTCAGCCTGTGGCTGCTCTAGTCTGCTGCAGGTCTCAGCCTGTGCCTGCTCCAGTCTGCTGCAGGACTCAGCCTGTGCTGCTGCAGTCCGCTGCAGGTCTCAGCCTGTGCTGCTCCAGTCCGCAGCAGGACTCAGTCTGTGCTGCTCCAGTCCGCTGTAGGTCTCAGTCTGTCTGGCTCTAGTCCGCTGCAGGACTCAGTCTGTGCTGCTGCAGTCCGCACAAGGCCCTCAGTCTGTACTGCTCCAGTCCGCTGCAGGTCTCAGCCTGTGCCTGCTCTAGTCTGCTGCAGGACTCAGTCTGGTCTGCTCCAGTCCACTGCAGGATTCAGCCTGTGCTGCTCCAGTCCGCTGCAGGACTCAGTCTGTGATGCTCCAGTCCGCTGCAGGACTCAGCCTGTGGCTGCTCTAGTCCGCTGCAGGTCTCAGCCTGTGCCTGTTCCAGTCCGCTGCAGGACTCAGCCTGTGCTGCTCCAGTCCGCTGCAGGACTCAGTCTGTGATGCTCCAGTCCGCTGCAGGACTCAGCCTGTGGCTGCTCTAGTCCGCTGCAGGTCTCAGCCTGTGCCTGCTCCAGACGGCTGCAGGACTCAGCCTGTGCCTGCTCCAGTCCGCTGCAGGACTCAGCCGGTGCCTGCTCCAGTCCGCTGCAGGTCTCATCCTGTGCCTGCTCCAGTCCACTGCAGGTCTCAGTCCGTGCTGCTCCAGTCTGCTGCAGGACTCAGCCTGTGCTGCTCCACTCTGCTGCAGGACTCAGTCTGTGCTGCTCCAGTCGGCTGCAGGACTCAGCCTGTGCTGCTCCAGTCCGCTGCAGGACTCAGTCTGTACTGCTCCAGTCCGCGGCAGGACTTAGCCTGTGCTGCTCCAGTCCGCTGCAGGACTCAGCCTGTGCTGCTCCAGTCCGCTGCAGGACTCAGCCTGTGCCTGCTCCAGTCTGCTGCAGGACTCAGCCTGTGCTGCTCCAGTCCGCTGCAGGACTCAGTCTGTGCTGCTCCAGTCCGCTGCAGGTCTCGGTCTGTGCTGCTCCAGTCCGCTGCAGGACTCAGCCTGTGGCTGCTCTAGTCCGCTGCAGGTCTCAGCCTGTGCCTGCTCCAGTCCGCTGAAGGACTCAGCCAGAGCTGCTCCAGTCCACTGCAGGACTCAGCCTGTGCTGCTCCAGTCCACTGAAGGACTCAGCCTGTGCTGCTCCAGTCCGCTGCAGGACTCAGCCTGTGGCTGCTCTAGTCTGCTGCCGGTCTCAGCCTGTGCCTGCTCCAGTCTGCTGCAGGACTCAGCCTGTGCTGCTGCAGTCCGCTGCAGGTCTCAGCCTGTGCTGCTCCACTCCGCAGCAGGACTCAGTCTGTGCTGCTCCAGTCCGCTGTAGGTCTCAGTCTGTCTGGCTCTAGTCCGCTGCAGGACTCAGTCTGTGCTGCTCCAGTCCGCACAAGGCCCTCAGTCTGTACTGCTCCAGTCCGCTGCAGGTCTCAGCCTGTGCCTGCTCTAGTCTGCTGCAGGACTCAGTCTGTGCTGCTCCAGTCCACTGCAGGACTCAGTCTGTGATGCTCCAGTCCGCTGCAGGACTCAGCCTGTGGCTGCACTAGTCCGCTGCAGGTCTCAGCCTGTGCCTGCTCCAGTCCGCTGCAGGACTCAGCCTGTGCCTGCTCCAGTCCGCTGCAGGACTCAGCCTGTGGCTGCACCAGTCCGCTGCAGGACTCAGCCTGTGCTGCTCCACTGCGCTGCAGGCCCTCAGCCTGTGATGCTCCAGTCTGCTGCAGGTCTCAGCCTGTGGCTGCTCTAGTCCGCTGCAGGTCTCAGCCTGTGCCTGCTCCAGTCCACTGCAGGTCTCAGTCCGTGCTGCTCCAGTCTGCTGCAGGACTCAGCCTGTGCTGCTCCACTCTGCTGCAGGACTCAGTATGTGCTGCTCCAGTCGGCTGCAGGACTCAGCCTGTGCTGCTCCAGTCCGCTGCAGGACTCAGTCTGTACTGCTCCAGTCCGCGGCAGGACTTCGCCTGTGCTGCTCCAGTCTGCTGCAGGACTCAGCCTGTGCTGCTCCAGTCCGCTGCAGGTCTCAGTCTGTGCTGCTCCAGTCCGCTGCAGGACTCAGCCTGTGCTGCTGCAGTCCGCTGCAGGTCTCAGCCTGTGCTGCTCCAGTCCGCAGCAGGACTCAGTCTGTGCTGCTCCAGTCCGCTGTAGGTCTCAGTCTGTCTGGCTCGAGTCCGCTGCAGGACTCAGTCTGTGCTGCTCCAGTCCGCACAAGGCCCTCAGTCTGTACTGCTCCAGTCCGCTGCAGGTCTCAGCCAGTGCCTGCTCTAGTCTGCTGCAGGACTCAGTCTGGTCTGCTCCAGTCCACTGCAGGACTCAGCCTGTGCTGCTCCAGTCCGCTGCAGGACTCAGTCTGTGATGCTCCAGTCCACTGCAGGACTCAGCCTGTGGCTGCTCTAGTCCGCTGCAGGTCTCAGCCTGTGCTGCTCCAGTCCGCTGCAGGACTCAGTCTGTGATGCTCCAGTCCGCTGCAGGTCTCAGCCTGTGCTGCTCCAGTCCACTGCAGGTCTCTGTCCGTGCTGCTCCAGTCTGCTGCAGGACTCAGCCTGTGCTGCTCCACTCTGCTGCAGGACTCAGTCTGTGCTGCTCCAGTCGGCTGCAGGACTCAGCCTGTGCTGCTCCAGTCCGCTGCAGGACTCAGTCTGTACTGCTCCAGTCCGCGGCAGGACTTAGCCTGTGCTGCTCCAGTCCGCTGCAGGACTCAGCCTGTGCTGCTCCAGTCCGCTGCAGGTCTCAGTCTGTGCTGCTCCAGTCCGCTGCAGGACTCAGCCTGTGGCTGCTCTAGTCTGCTGCAGGTCTCAGCCTGTGCCTGCTCCAGTCTGCTGCAGGACTCAGCCTGTGCTGCTGCAGTCCGCTGCAGGTCTCAGCCTGTGCTGCTCCAGTCCGCAGCAGGACTCAGTCTGTGCTGCTCCAGTCCGCTGTAGGTCTCAGTCTGTCTGGCTCTAGTCCGCTGCAGGACTCAGTCTGTGCTGCTGCAGTCCGCACAAGGCCCTCAGTCTGTACTGCTCCAGTCCGCTGCAGGTCTCAGCCTGTGCCTGCTCTAGTCTGCTGCAGGACTCAGTCTGGTCTGCTCCAGTCCACTGCAGGATTCAGCCTGTGCTGCTCCAGTCCGCTGCAGGACTCAGTCTGTGATGCTCCAGTCCGCTGCAGGACTCAGCCTGTGGCTGCTCTAGTCCGCTGCAGGTCTCAGCCTGTGCCTGTTCCAGTCCGCTGCAGGACTCAGCCTGTGCTGCTCCAGTCCGCTGCAGGACTCAGTCTGTGATGCTCCAGTCCGCTGCAGGACTCAGCCTGTGGCTGCTCTAGTCCGCTGCAGGTCTCAGCCTGTGCCTGCTCCAGACGGCTGCAGGACTCAGCCTGTGCCTGCTCCAGTCCGCTGCAGGACTCAGCCGGTGCCTGCTCCAGTCCGCTGCAGGTCTCATCCTGTGCCTGCTCCAGTCCACTGCAGGTCTCAGTCCGTGCTGCTCCAGTCTGCTGCAGGACTCAGCCTGTGCTGCTCCACTCTGCTGCAGGACTCAGTCTGTGCTGCTCCAGTCGGCTGCAGGACTCAGCCTGTGCTGCTCCAGTCCGCTGCAGGACTCAGTCTGTACTGCTCCAGTCCGCGGCAGGACTTAGCCTGTGCTGCTCCAGTCCGCTGCAGGACTCAGCCTGTGCTGCTCCAGTCCGCTGCAGGACTCAGCCTGTGCCTGCTCCAGTCTGCTGCAGGACTCAGCCTGTGCTGCTCCAGTCCGCTGCAGGACTCAGTCTGTGCTGCTCCAGTCCGCTGCAGGTCTCGGTCTGTGCTGCTCCAGTCCGCTGCAGGACTCAGCCTGTGGCTGCTCTAGTCCGCTGCAGGTCTCAGCCTGTGCCTGCTCCAGTCCGCTGAAGGACTCAGCCAGAGCTGCTCCAGTCCACTGCAGGACTCAGCCTGTGCTGCTCCAGTCCACTGAAGGACTCAGCCTGTGCTGCTCCAGTCCGCTGCAGGACTCAGCCTGTGGCTGCTCTAGTCTGCTGCCGGTCTCAGCCTGTGCCTGCTCCAGTCTGCTGCAGGACTCAGCCTGTGCTGCTGCAGTCCGCTGCAGGTCTCAGCCTGTGCTGCTCCACTCCGCAGCAGGACTCAGTCTGTGCTGCTCCAGTCCGCTGTAGGTCTCAGTCTGTCTGGCTCTAGTCCGCTGCAGGACTCAGTCTGTGCTGCTCCAGTCCGCACAAGGCCCTCAGTCTGTACTGCTCCAGTCCGCTGCAGGTCTCAGCCTGTGCCTGCTCTAGTCTGCTGCAGGACTCAGTCTGTGCTGCTCCAGTCCACTGCAGGACTCAGTCTGTGATGCTCCAGTCCGCTGCAGGACTCAGCCTGTGGCTGCACTAGTCCGCTGCAGGTCTCAGCCTGTGCCTGCTCCAGTCCGCTGCAGGACTCAGCCTGTGCCTGCTCCAGTCCGCTGCAGGACTCAGCCTGTGGCTGCACCAGTCCGCTGCAGGACTCAGCCTGTGCTGCTCCACTGCGCTGCAGGCCCTCAGCCTGTGATGCTCCAGTCTGCTGCAGGTCTCAGCCTGTGGCTGCTCTAGTCCGCTGCAGGTCTCAGCCTGTGCCTGCTCCAGTCCACTGCAGGTCTCAGTCCGTGCTGCTCCAGTCTGCTGCAGGACTCAGCCTGTGCTGCTCCACTCTGCTGCAGGACTCAGTATGTGCTGCTCCAGTCGGCTGCAGGACTCAGCCTGTGCTGCTCCAGTCCGCTGCAGGACTCAGTCTGTACTGCTCCAGTCCGCGGCAGGACTTCGCCTGTGCTGCTCCAGTCTGCTGCAGGACTCAGCCTGTGCTGCTCCAGTCCGCTGCAGGTCTCAGTCTGTGCTGCTCCAGTCCGCTGCAGGACTCAGCCTGTGCTGCTGCAGTCCGCTGCAGGTCTCAGCCTGTGCTGCTCCAGTCCGCAGCAGGACTCAGTCTGTGCTGCTCCAGTCCGCTGTAGGTCTCAGTCTGTCTGGCTCGAGTCCGCTGCAGGACTCAGTCTGTGCTGCTCCAGTCCGCACAAGGCCCTCAGTCTGTACTGCTCCAGTCCGCTGCAGGTCTCAGCCAGTGCCTGCTCTAGTCTGCTGCAGGACTCAGTCTGGTCTGCTCCAGTCCACTGCAGGACTCAGCCTGTGCTGCTCCAGTCCGCTGCAGGACTCAGTCTGTGATGCTCCAGTCCACTGCAGGACTCAGCCTGTGGCTGCTCTAGTCCGCTGCAGGTCTCAGCCTGTGCTGCTCCAGTCCGCTGCAGGACTCAGTCTGTGATGCTCCAGTCCGCTGCAGGTCTCAGCCTGTGCTGCTCCAGTCCGCAGCAGGACTCAGTCTGTGCTGCTCCAGTCCGCTGTAGGTCTCAGTCTGTCTGGCTCGAGTCCGCTGCAGGACTCAGTCTGTGCTGCTCCAGTCCGCACAAGGCCCTCAGTCTGTACTGCTCCAGTCCGCTGCAGGTCTCAGCCAGTGCCTGCTCTAGTCTGCTGCAGGACTCAGTCTGGTCTGCTCTAGTCCACTGCAGGTCTCAGCCTGTGCCTGCTCCAGACGGCTGCAGGACTCAGCCTGTGCCTGCTCCAGTCCGCTGCAGGACTCAGCCTGTGCCTGCTCCAGTCCGCTGCAGGTCTCAGCCTGTGCCTGCTCCAGTCCACTGCAGGTCTCAGTCCGTGCTGCTCCAGTCTGCTGCAGGACTCAGCCTGTGCTGCACCAGTCCGCTGCAGGACTCAGTCTGTGCTGCTCCAGTCCGCTGCAGGTCTCGGTCTGTGCTGCTCCAGTCCGCTGCAGGACTCAGCCTGTGGCTGCTCTAGTCCGCTGCAGGTCTCAGCCTGTGCCTGCTCCAGTCCGCTGAAGGACTCAGCCAGAGCTGCTCCAGTCCACTGCAGGACTCAGCCTGTGCTGCTCCAGTCCACTGAAGGACTCAGCCTGTGCTGCTCCAGTCCGCTGCAGGACTCAGCCTGTGGCTGCTCTAGTCCGCTGCAGGTCTCAGCCTGTGCCTGCTCCAGTCCGCTGCAGGACTCAGCCTGTGCCTGCTCCAGTCCGCTGCAGGACTCAGCCTGTGGCTGCTCCAGTCCGCTGCAGGACTCAGCCTGTGCTGCTCCACTCCGCTGCAGGCCCTCAGCCTGTGATGCTCCAGTCTGCTGCAGGTCTCAGCCTGTGGCTGCTCTAGTCCGCTGCAGGTCTCAGCCTGTGCCTGCTCCAGTCCACTGCAGGTCTCAGTCCGTGCTGCTCCAGTCTGCTGCAGGACTCAGCCTGTGCTGCTCCACTCTGCTGCAGGACTCAGTCTGTGCTGCTCCAGTCGGCTGCAGGACTCAGCCTGTGCTGCTCCAGTCCGCTGCAGGACTCAGTCTGTACTGCTCCAGTCCGCGGCAGGACTTAGCCTGTGCTGCTCCAGTCTGCAGCAGGACTCAGCCTGTGCTGCTCCAGTCCGCTGCAGGTCTCAGTCTGTGCTGCTCCAGTCCGCTGCAGGACTCAGCCTGTGGCTGCTCTAGTCTGCTGCAGGTCTCAGCCTGTGCCTGCTCCAGTCTGCTGCAGGACTCAGCCTGTGCTGCTGCAGTCCGCTGCAGGTCTCACCCTGTGCTGCTCCAGTCTGCAGCAGGACTCAGTCTGTGCTGCTCCAGTCCGCTGTAGGTCTCAGTCTGTCTGGCTCTAGTCCGCTGCAGGACTCAGTCTGTGCTGCTCCAGTCCGCACAAGGCCCTCAGTCTGTACTGCTCCAGTCCGCTGCAGGTCTCAGCCAGTGCCTGCTCTAGTCTGCTGCAGGACTCAGTCTGGTCTGCTCCAGTCCACTGCAGGACTCAGCCTGTGCTGCTCCAGTCCGCTGCAGGACTCAGTCTGTGATGCTCCAGTCCACTGCAGGACTCAGCCTGTGGCTGCTCTAGTCCGCTGCAGGTCTCAGCCTGTGCTGCTCCAGTCCGCTGCAGGACTCAGTCTGTGATGCTCCAGTCCGCTGCAGGACTCAGCCTGTGGCTGCTCTAGTCCACTGCAGGTCTCAGCCTGTGCCTGCTCCAGACGGCTGCAGGACTCAGCCTGTGCCTGCTCCAGTCCGCTGCAGGACTCAGCCTGTGCCTGCTCCAGTCCGCTGCAGGTCTCAGCCTGTGCCTGCTCCAGTCCACTGCAGGTCTCAGTCCGTGCTGCTCCAGTCTGCTGCAGGACTCAGCCTGTGCTGCTCCACTCTGCTGCAGGACTCAGTCTGTGCTGCTCCAGTCGGCTGCAGGACTCAGCCTGTGCTGCTCCAGTCCGCTGCAGGACTCAGTCTGTACTGCTCCAGTCCGCGGCAGGACTTAGCCTGTGCTGCTCCAGTCCGCTGCAGGACTCAGCCTGTGCTGCTCCAGTCCGCTGCAGGACTCAGCCTGTGCCTGCTCCAGTCTGCTGCAGGACTCAGCCTGTGCTGCTCCAGTCCGCTGCAGGACTCAGTCTGTGCTGCTCCAGTCCGCTGCAGGTCTCGGTCTGTGCTGCTCCAGTCCGCTGCAGGACTCAGCCTGTGGCTGCTCTAGTCCGCTGCAGGTCTCAGCCTGTGCCTGCTCCAGTCCGCTGAAGGACTCAGCCAGAGCTGCTCCAGTCCGCTGCAGGACTCAGCCTGTGGCTGCTCTAGTCTGCTGCAGGTCTCAGCCTGTGCCTGCTCCAGTCTGCTGCAGGACTCAGCCTGTGCTGCTGCAGTCCGCTGCAGGTCTCAGCCTGTGCTGCTCCAGTCCGCAGCAGGACTCAGTCTGTGCTGCTCCAGTCCGCTGTAGGTCTCAGTCTGTCTGGCTCTAGTCCGCTGCAGGACTCAGTCTGTGCTGCTCCAGTCCGCACAAGGCCCTCAGTCTGTACTGCTCCAGTCCGCTGCAGGTCTCAGCCTGTGCCTGCTCTAGTCTGCTGCAGGACTCAGTCTGTGCTGCTCCAGTCCACTGCAGGACTCAGCCTGTGCTGCTCCAGTCCGCTGCAGGACTCAGTCTGTGATGCTCCAGTCCGCTGCAGGACTCAGCCTGTGGCTGCTCTAGTCCGCTGCAGGTCTCAGCCTGTGCCTGCTCCAGTCCGCTGCAGGACTCAGCCTGTGCTGCTCCAGTCCGCTGCAGGACTCAGTCTGTGATGCTCCAGTCCGCTGCAGGACTCAGCCTGTGGCTGCTCTAGTCCGCTGCAGGTCTCAGCCTGTGCCTGCTCCAGTCCGCTGCAGGACTCAGCCTGTGCCTGCTCCAGTCCGCTGCAGGACTCAGCCTGTGGCTGCTCCAGTCCGCTGCAGGACTCAGCCTGTGCTGCTCCACTCCGCTGCAGGCCCTCAGCCTGTGATTCTCCAGTCTGCTGCAGGTCTCAGCCTGTGGCTGCTCTAGTCCGCTGCAGGTCTCAGCCTGTGCCTGCTCCAGTCCACTGCAGGTCTCAGTCCGTGCTGCTCCAGTCTGCTGCAGGACTCAGCCTGTGCTGCTCAACTCTGCTGCAGGACTCAGCCTGTGCTGCTCAACTCTGCTGCAGGACTCAGCCTGTACTGCTCCAGTCCGCGGCAGGACTTAGCCTGTGCTGCTCCAGTCCGCTGCAGGACTCAGCCTGTGCTGCTCCAGTCCGCTGCAGGTCTCAGTCTGTGCTGCTCCAGTCCGCTGCAGGACTCAGCCTGTGGCTGCTCTAGTCTGCTGCAGGTCTCAGCCTGTGCCTGCTCCAGTCTGCTGCAGGACTCAGCCTGTGCTGCTGCAGTCCGCTGCAGGTCTCAGCCTGTGCTGCTCCAGTCCGCAGCAGGACTCAGTCTGTGCTGCTCCAGTCCGCTGTAGGTCTCAGTCTGTCTGGCTCTAGTCCGCTGCAGGACTCAGTCTGTGCTGCTGCAGTCCGCACAAGGCCCTCAGTCTGTACTGCTCCAGTCCGCTGCAGGTCTCAGCCTGTGCCTGCTCTAGTCTGCTGCAGGACTCAGTCTGGTCTGCTCCAGTCCACTGCAGGACTCAGCCTGTGCTGCTCCAGTCCGCTGCAGGACTCAGTCTGTGATGCTCCAGTCCGCTGCAGGACTTAGCCTGTGGCTGCTCTAGTCCGCTGCAGGTCTCAGCCTGTGCCTGCTCCAGTCCGCTGCAGGACTCAGCCTGTGCTGCTCCAGTCCGCTGCAGGACTCAGTCTGTGATGCTCCAGTCCGCTGCAGGACTCAGCCTGTGGCTGCTCTAGTCCGCTGCAGGTCTCAGCCTGTGCCTGCTCCAGACGGCTGCAGGACTCAGCCTGTGCCTGCTCCAGTCCGCTGCAGGACTCAGCCTGTGCCTGCTCCAGTCCGCTGCAGGTCTCAGCCTGTGCCTGCTCCAGTCCACTGCAGGTCTCAGTCCGTGCTGCTCCAGTCTGCTGCAGGACTCAGCCTGTGCTGCTCCACTCTGCTGCAGGACTCAGTCTGTGCTGCTCCAGTCGGCTGCAGGACTCAGCCTGTGCTGCTCCAGTCCGCTGCAGGACTCAGTCTGTACTGCTCCAGTCCGCGGCAGGACTTAGCCTGTGCTGCTCCAGTCCGCTGCAGGACTCAGCCTGTGCTGCTCCAGTCCGCTGCAGGACTCAGCCTGTGCCTGCTCCAGTCTGCTGCAGGACTCAGCCTGTGCTGCACCAGTCCGCTGCAGGACTCAGTCTGTGCTGCTCCAGTCCGCTGCAGGTCTCGGTCTGTGCTGCTCCAGTCCGCTGCAGGACTCAGCCTGTGGCTGCTCTAGTCCGCTGCAGGTCTCAGCCTGTGCCTGCTCCAGTCCGCTGAAGGACTCAGCCAGAGCTGCTCCAGTCCACTGCAGGACTCAGCCTGTGCTGCTCCAGTCCGCTGCAGGACTCAGTCTGTACTGCTCCAGTCCGCGGCAGGACTTAGCCTGTGCTGCTCCAGTCTGCAGCAGGACTCAGCCTGTGCTGCTCCAGTCCGCTGCAGGTCTCAGTCTGTGCTGCTCCAGTCCGCTGCAGGACTCAGCCTGTGGCTGCTCTAGTCTGCTGCAGGTCTCAGCCTGTGCCTGCTCCAGTCTGCTGCAGGACTCAGCCTGTGCTGCTGCAGTCCGCTGCAGGTCTCACCCTGTGCTGCTCCAGTCTGCAGCAGGACTCAGTCTGTGCTGCTCCAGTCCGCTGTAGGTCTCAGTCTGTCTGGCTCTAGTCCGCTGCAGGACTCAGTCTGTGCTGCTCCAGTCCGCACAAGGCCCTCAGTCTGTACTGCTCCAGTCCGCTGCAGGTCTCAGCCAGTGCCTGCTCTAGTCTGCTGCAGGACTCAGTCTGGTCTGCTCCAGTCCACTGCAGGACTCAGCCTGTGCTGCTCCAGTCCGCTGCAGGACTCAGTCTGTGATGCTCCAGTCCACTGCAGGACTCAGCCTGTGGCTGCTCTAGTCCGCTGCAGGTCTCAGCCTGTGCTGCTCCAGTCCGCTGCAGGACTCAGTCTGTGATGCTCCAGTCCGCTGCAGGACTCAGCCTGTGGCTGCTCTAGTCCACTGCAGGTCTCAGCCTGTGCCTGCTCCAGACGGCTGCAGGACTCAGCCTGTGCCTGCTCCAGTCCGCTGCAGGACTCAGCCTGTGCCTGCTCCAGTCCGCTGCAGGTCTCAGCCTGTGCCTGCTCCAGTCCACTGCAGGTCTCAGTCCGTGCTGCTCCAGTCTGCTGCAGGACTCAGCCTGTGCTGCTCCACTCTGCTGCAGGACTCAGTCTGTGCTGCTCCAGTCGGCTGCAGGACTCAGCCTGTGCTGCTCCAGTCCGCTGCAGGACTCAGTCTGTACTGCTCCAGTCCGCGGCAGGACTTAGCCTGTGCTGCTCCAGTCCGCTGCAGGACTCAGCCTGTGCTGCTCCAGTCCGCTGCAGGACTCAGCCTGTGCCTGCTCCAGTCTGCTGCAGGACTCAGCCTGTGCTGCTCCAGTCCGCTGCAGGACTCAGTCTGTGCTGCTCCAGTCCGCTGCAGGTCTCGGTCTGTGCTGCTCCAGTCCGCTGCAGGACTCAGCCTGTGGCTGCTCTAGTCCGCTGCAGGTCTCAGCCTGTGCCTGCTCCAGTCCGCTGAAGGACTCAGCCAGAGCTGCTCCAGTCCGCTGCAGGACTCAGCCTGTGGCTGCTCTAGTCTGCTGCAGGTCTCAGCCTGTGCCTGCTCCAGTCTGCTGCAGGACTCAGCCTGTGCTGCTGCAGTCCGCTGCAGGTCTCAGCCTGTGCTGCTCCAGTCCGCAGCAGGACTCAGTCTGTGCTGCTCCAGTCCGCTGTAGGTCTCAGTCTGTCTGGCTCTAGTCCGCTGCAGGACTCAGTCTGTGCTGCTCCAGTCCGCACAAGGCCCTCAGTCTGTACTGCTCCAGTCCGCTGCAGGTCTCAGCCTGTGCCTGCTCTAGTCTGCTGCAGGACTCAGTCTGTGCTGCTCCAGTCCACTGCAGGACTCAGCCTGTGCTGCTCCAGTCCGCTGCAGGACTCAGTCTGTGATGCTCCAGTCCGCTGCAGGACTCAGCCTGTGGCTGCTCTAGTCCGCTGCAGGTCTCAGCCTGTGCCTGCTCCAGTCCGCTGCAGGACTCAGCCTGTGCTGCTCCAGTCCGCTGCAGGACTCAGTCTGTGATGCTCCAGTCCGCTGCAGGACTCAGCCTGTGGCTGCTCTAGTCCGCTGCAGGTCTCAGCCTGTGCCTGCTCCAGTCCGCTGCAGGACTCAGCCTGTGCCTGCTCCAGTCCGCTGCAGGACTCAGCCTGTGGCTGCTCCAGTCCGCTGCAGGACTCAGCCTGTGCTGCTCCACTCCGCTGCAGGCCCTCAGCCTGTGATTCTCCAGTCTGCTGCAGGTCTCAGCCTGTGGCTGCTCTAGTCCGCTGCAGGTCTCAGCCTGTGCCTGCTCCAGTCCACTGCAGGTCTCAGTCCGTGCTGCTCCAGTCTGCTGCAGGACTCAGCCTGTGCTGCTCAACTCTGCTGCAGGACTCAGCCTGTGCTGCTCAACTCTGCTGCAGGACTCAGCCTGTACTGCTCCAGTCCGCGGCAGGACTTAGCCTGTGCTGCTCCAGTCCGCTGCAGGACTCAGCCTGTGCTGCTCCAGTCCGCTGCAGGTCTCAGTCTGTGCTGCTCCAGTCCGCTGCAGGACTCAGCCTGTGGCTGCTCTAGTCTGCTGCAGGTCTCAGCCTGTGCCTGCTCCAGTCTGCTGCAGGACTCAGCCTGTGCTGCTGCAGTCCGCTGCAGGTCTCAGCCTGTGCTGCTCCAGTCCGCAGCAGGACTCAGTCTGTGCTGCTCCAGTCCGCTGTAGGTCTCAGTCTGTCTGGCTCTAGTCCGCTGCAGGACTCAGTCTGTGCTGCTGCAGTCCGCACAAGGCCCTCAGTCTGGACTGCTCCAGTCCGCTGCAGGTCTCAGCCTGTGCCTGCTCTAGTCTGCTGCAGGACTCAGTCTGGTCTGCTCCAGTCCACTGCAGGACTCAGCCTGTGCTGCTCCAGTCCGCTGCAGGACTCAGTCTGTGATGCTCCAGTCCGCTGCAGGACTTAGCCTGTGGCTGCTCTAGTCCGCTGCAGGTCTCAGCCTGTGCCTGCTCCAGTCCGCTGCAGGACTCAGCCTGTGCTGCTCCAGTCCGCTGCAGGACTCAGTCTGTGATGCTCCAGTCCGCTGCAGGACTCAGCCTGTGGCTGCTCTAGTCCGCTGCAGGTCTCAGCCTGTGCCTGCTCCAGACGGCTGCAGGACTCAGCCTGTGCCTGCTCCAGTCCGCTGCAGGACTCAGCCTGTGCCTGCTCCAGTCCGCTGCAGGTCTCAGCCTGTGCCTGCTCCAGTCCACTGCAGGTCTCAGTCCGTGCTGCTCCAGTCTGCTGCAGGACTCAGCCTGTGCTGCTCCACTCTGCTGCAGGACTCAGTCTGTGCTGCTCCAGTCGGCTGCAGGACTCAGCCTGTGCTGCTCCAGTCCGCTGCAGGACTCAGTCTGTACTGCTCCAGTCCGCGGCAGGACTTAGCCTGTGCTGCTCCAGTCCGCTGCAGGACTCAGCCTGTGCTGCTCCAGTCCGCTGCAGGACTCAGCCTGTGCCTGCTCCAGTCTGCTGCAGGACTCAGCCTGTGCTGCACCAGTCCGCTGCAGGACTCAGTCTGTGCTGCTCCAGTCCGCTGCAGGTCTCGGTCTGTGCTGCTCCAGTCCGCTGCAGGACTCAGCCTGTGGCTGCTCTAGTCCGCTGCAGGTCTCAGCCTGTGCCTGCTCCAGTCCGCTGAAGGACTCAGCCAGAGCTGCTCCAGTCCACTGCAGGACTCAGCCTGTGCTGCTCCAGTCCACTGAAGGACTCAGCCTGTGCTGCTCCAGTCCGCTGCAGGACTCAGCCTGTGGCTGCTCTAGTCTGCTGCAGGTCTCAGCCTGTGCCTGCTCCAGTCTGCTGCAGGACTCAGCCTGTGCTGCTGCAGTCCGCTGCAGGTCTCAGCCTGTGCTGCTCCAGTCCGCAGCAGGACTCAGTCTGTGCTGCTCCAGTCCGCTGTAGGTCTCAGTCTGTCTGGCTCTAGTCCGCTGCAGGACTCAGTCTGTGCTGCTCCAGTCCGCACAAGGCCCTCAGTCTGTACTGCTCCAGTCCGCTGCAGGTCTCAGCCTGTGCCTGCTCTAGTCTGCTGCAGGACTCAGTCTGTGCTGCTCCAGTCCACTGCAGGACTCAGCCTGTGCTGCTCCAGTCCGCTGCAGGACTCAGTCTGTGATGCTCCAGTCCGCTGCAGGACTCAGCCTGTGGCTGCTCTAGTCCGCTGCAGGTCTCAGCCTGTGCCTGCTCCAGTCCGCTGCAGGACTCAGCCTGTGCTGCTCCAGTCCGCTGCAGGACTCAGTCTGTGATGCTCCAGTCCGCTGCAGGACTCAGCCTGTGGCTGCTCTAGTCCGCTGCAGGTCTCAGCCTGTGCCTGCTCCAGTCCGCTGCAGGACTCAGCCTGTGCCTGCTCCAGTCCGCTGCAGGACTCAGCCTGTGGCTGCTTCAGTCCGCTGCAGGACTCAGCCTGTGCTGCTCCACTCCGCTGCAGGCCCTCAGCCTGTGATGCTCCAGTCTGCTGCAGGTCTCAGCCTGTGGCTGCTCTAGTCCGCTGCAGGTCTCAGCCTGTGCCTGCTCCAGTCCACTGCAGGTCTCAGTCCGTGCTGCTCCAGTCTGCTGCAGGACTCAGCCTGTGCTGCTCCACTCTGCTGCAGGACTCAGTCTGTGCTGCTCCAGTCGGCTGCAGGACTGAGTCTGAGCTGCTCCAGTCCGCTGCAGGACTCAGTCTGTACTGCTCCAGTCCGCGCCAGGACTTAGCCTGTGCTGCTCCAGTCTGCAGCAGGACTCAGCCTGTGCTGCTCCAGTCTGCTGCAGGTCTCAGTCTGTGCTGCTCCATTCCGCTGCGGGACTCAGCCTGTGGCTGCTCTAGTCTGCTGCAGGTCTCAGCCTGTGCCTGCTCCAGTCTGCTGCAGGACTCAGCCTGTGCTGCTGCAGTCCGCTGCAGGTCTCAGCCTGTGCTGCTCCAGTCCGCAGCAGGACTCATTCTGTGCTGCTCCAGTCCGCTGTAGGTCTCAGTCTGTCTGGCTCTAGTCCGCTGCAGGACTCAGTCTGTGCTGCTCCAGTCCGCACAAGGCCCTCAGTCTGTACTGCTCCAGTCCGCTGCAGGTCTCAGCCAGTGCCTGCTCTAGTCTGCTGCAGGATTCAGTCTGGTCTGCTCCAGTCCACTGCAGGACTCAGCCTGTGCTGCTCCAGTCCGTTGCAGGACTCAGTCTGTGATGCTCCAGTCCACTGCAGGACTCAGCCTGTGGCTGCTCTCGTCCGCTGCAGGTCTCAGCCTGTGCTGCTCCAGTCCGCTGCAGGACTCAGTCTGTGATGCTCCAGTCCGCTGCAGGACTCAGCCTGTGGCTGCTCTAGTCCACTGCAGGTCTCAGCCTGTGCCTGCTCCAGACGGCTGCAGGACTCAGCCTGTGCCTGCTCCAGTCCGCTGCAGGACTCAGCCTGTGCCTGCTCCAGTCCGTTGCAGGACTCAGTCTGTGATGCTCCAGTCCACTGCAGGACTCAGCCTGTGCTGCTCCAGTCCGCTGCAGGACTCAGTCTGTGATGCTCCAGTCCGCTGCAGGACTTAGCCTGTGGCTGCTCTAGTCCGCTGCAGGTCTCAGCCTGTGCCTGCTCCAGTCCGCTGCAGGACTCAGCCTGTGCTGCTCCAGTCCGCTGCAGGACTCAGTCTGTGATGCTCCAGTCCGCTGCAGGACTCAGCCTGTGGCTGCTCTAGTCCGCTGCAGGTCTCAGCCTGTGCCTGCTCCAGACGGCTGCAGGACTCAGCCTGTGCCTGCTCCAGTCCGCTGCAGGACTCAGCCTGTGCCTGCTCCAGTCCGCTGCAGGTCTCAGCCTGTGCCTGCTCCAGTCCACTGCAGGTCTCAGTCCGTGCTGCTCCAGTCTGCTGCAGGACTCAGCCTGTGCTGCTCCACTCTGCTGCAGGACTCAGTCTGTGCTGCTCCAGTCGGCTGCAGGACTCAGCCTGTGCTGCTCCAGTCCGCTGCAGGACTCAGTCTGTACTGCTCCAGTCCGCGGCAGGACTTAGCCTGTGCTGCTCCAGTCCGCTGCAGGACTCAGCCTGTGCTGCTCCAGTCCGCTGCAGGACTCAGCCTGTGCCTGCTCCAGTCTGCTGCAGGACTCAGCCTGTGCTGCACCAGTCCGCTGCAGGACTCAGTCTGTGCTGCTCCAGTCCGCTGCAGGTCTCGGTCTGTGCTGCTCCAGTCCGCTGCAGGACTCAGCCTGTGGCTGCTCTAGTCCGCTGCAGGTCTCAGCCTGTGCCTGCTCCAGTCCGCTGAAGGACTCAGCCAGAGCTGCTCCAGTCCACTGCAGGACTCAGCCTGTGCTGCTCCAGTCCACTGAAGGACTCAGCCTGTGCTGCTCCAGTCCGCTGCAGGACTCAGCCTGTGGCTGCTCTAGTCTGCTGCAGGTCTCAGCCTGTGCCTGCTCCAGTCTGCTGCAGGACTCAGCCTGTGCTGCTGCAGTCCGCTGCAGGTCTCAGCCTGTGCTGCTCCAGTCCGCAGCAGGACTCAGTCTGTGCTGCTCCAGTCCGCTGTAGGTCTCAGTCTGTCTGGCTCTAGTCCGCTGCAGGACTCAGTCTGTGCTGCTCCAGTCCGCACAAGGCCCTCAGTCTGTACTGCTCCAGTCCGCTGCAGGTCTCAGCCTGTGCCTGCTCTAGTCTGCTGCAGGACTCAGTCTGTGCTGCTCCAGTCCACTGCAGGACTCAGCCTGTGCTGCTCCAGTCCGCTGCAGGACTCAGTCTGTGATGCTCCAGTCCGCTGCAGGACTCAGCCTGTGGCTGCTCTAGTCCGCTGCAGGTCTCAGCCTGTGCCTGCTCCAGTCCGCTGCAGGACTCAGCCTGTGCTGCTCCAGTCCGCTGCAGGACTCAGTCTGTGATGCTCCAGTCCGCTGCAGGACTCAGCCTGTGGCTGCTCTAGTCCGCTGCAGGTCTCAGCCTGTGCCTGCTCCAGTCCGCTGCAGGACTCAGCCTGTGCCTGCTCCAGTCCGCTGCAGGACTCAGCCTGTGGCTGCTTCAGTCCGCTGCAGGACTCAGCCTGTGCTGCTCCACTCCGCTGCAGGCCCTCAGCCTGTGATGCTCCAGTCTGCTGCAGGTCTCAGCCTGTGGCTGCTCTAGTCCGCTGCAGGTCTCAGCCTGTGCCTGCTCCAGTCCACTGCAGGTCTCAGTCCGTGCTGCTCCAGTCTGCTGCAGGACTCAGCCTGTGCTGCTCCACTCTGCTGCAGGACTCAGTCTGTGCTGCTCCAGTCGGCTGCAGGACTGAGTCTGAGCTGCTCCAGTCCGCTGCAGGACTCAGTCTGTACTGCTCCAGTCCGCGGCAGGACTTAGCCTGTGCTGCTCCAGTCTGCAGCAGGACTCAGCCTGTGCTGCTCCAGTCTGCTGCAGGTCTCAGTCTGTGCTGCTCCATTCCGCTGCGGGACTCAGCCTGTGGCTGCTCTAGTCTGCTGCAGGTCTCAGCCTGTGCCTGCTCCAGTCTGCTGCAGGACTCAGCCTGTGCTGCTGCAGTCCGCTGCAGGTCTCAGCCTGTGCTGCTCCAGTCCGCAGCAGGACTCAGTCTGTGCTGCTCCAGTCCGCTGTAGGTCTCAGTCTGTCTGGCTCTAGTCCGCTGCAGGACTCAGTCTGTGCTGCTCCAGTCCGCACAAGGCCCTCAGTCTGTACTGCTCCAGTCCGCTGCAGGTCTCAGCCAGTGCCTGCTCTAGTCTGCTGCAGGATTCAGTCTGGTCTGCTCCAGTCCACTGCAGGACTCAGCCTGTGCTGCTCCAGTCCGTTGCAGGACTCAGTCTGTGATGCTCCAGTCCACTGCAGGACTCAGCCTGTGGCTGCTCTAGTCCGCTGCAGGTCTCAGCCTGTGCTGCTCCAGTCCGCTGCAGGACTCAGTCTGTGATGCTCCAGTCCGCTGCAGGACTCAGCCTGTGGCTGCTCTAGTCCACTGCAGGTCTCAGCCTGTGCCTGCTCCAGACGGCTGCAGGACTCAGCCTGTGCCTGCTCCAGTCCGCTGCAGGACTCAGCCTGTGCCTGCTCCAGTCCGCTGCAGGTCTCAGCCTGTGCCTGCTCCAGTCCACTGCAGGTCTCAGTCCGTGCTGCTCCAGTCTGCTGCAGGACTCAGCCTGTGCTGCTCCACTCTGCTGCAGGACTCAGTCTGTGCTGCTCCAGTCGGCTGCAGGACTCAGCCTGTGCTGCTCCAGTCCGCTGCAGGACTCAGTCTGTACTGCTCCAGTCCGCGGCAGGACTTAGCCTGTGCTGCTCCAGTCCGCTGCAGGACTCAGCCTGTGCCTGCTCCAGTCTGCTGCAGGACTCAGCCTGTGCTGCTCCAGTCCGCTGCAGGACTCAGTCTGTGCTGCTCCAGTCCGCTGCAGGTCTCGGGTTGTGCTGCTCCAGTCCGCTGCAGGACTCAGCCTGTGGCTGCTCTAGTCCGCTGCAGGTCTCAGCCTGTGCCTGCTCCAGTCCGCTGAAGGACTCAGCCAGAGCTGCTCCAGTCCACTGCAGGACTCAGCCTGTGCTGCTCCAGCCCACTGAAGGACTCAGCCTGTGCTGCTCCAGTCCGCTGCAGGACTCAGCCTGTGGCTGCTCTAGTCTGCTGCAGGTCTCAGCCTGTGCCTGCTCCAGTCTGCTGCAGGACTCAGCCTGTGCTGCTGCAGTCCGCTGCAGGTCTCAGCCTGTGCTGCTCCACTCCGCAGCAGGACTCAGTCTGTGCTGCTCCAGTCCGCTGTAGGTCTCAGTCTGTCTGGCTCTAGTCCGCTGCAGGACTCAGTCTGTGCTGCTCCAGTCCGCACAAGGCCCTCAGTCTGTACTGCTCCAGTCCGCTGCAGGTCTCAGCCTGTGCCTGCTCTAGTCTGCTGCAGGACTCAGTCTGTGCTGCTCCAGTCCACTGCAGGACTCAGCCTGTGCTGCTCCAGTCCGCTGCAGGACTCAGTCTGTGATGCTCCAGTCCGCTGCAGGACTCAGCCTGTGGCTGCTCTAGTCCGCTGCAGGTCTCAGCCTGTGGCTGCTCTAGTCCGCTGCAGGTCTCAGCCTGTGCCTGCTCCAGTCCACTGCAGGTCTCAGTCCGTGCTGCTCCAGTCTGCTGCAGGACTCAGCCTGTGCTGCTCCACTCTGCTGCAGGACTCAGTCTGTGCTGCTCCAGTCGGCTGCAGGACTCAGCCTGTACTGCTCCAGTCCGCGGCAGGACTTAGCCTGTGCTGCTCCAGTCCGCTGCAGGACTCAGCCTGTGCCTGCTCCAGTCTGCTGCAGGACTCAGCCTGTGCTGCTCCACTCCGCTGCAGGACTCAGTCTGTGCTGCTCCAGTCCGCTGCAGGTCTCGGTCTGTGCTGCTCCAGTCCGCTGCAGGACTCAGCCTGTGGCTGCTCTAGTCCGCTGCAGGTCTCAGCCTGTGCCTGCTCCAGTCCGCTGCAGGTCTCAGCCTGTGCCTGCTCCAGTCCGCTGAAGGACTCAGCCAGAGCTGCTCCAGTCCACTGCAGGACTCAGCCTGTGCTGCTCCAGCCCACTGAAGGACTCAGCCTGTGCTGCTCCAGTCCGCTGCAGGACTCAGCCTGTGGCTGCTCTAGTCTGCTGCAGGTCTCAGCCTGTGCCTGCTCCAGTCTGCTGCAGGACTCAGCCTGTGGCTGCTCTAGTCCGCTGCAGGTCTCAGCCTGTGCCTGCTCTAGTCCGCTGCAGGTCTCAGCCTGTGCCTGCTCCAGTCCGCTGAAGGACTCAGCCAGAGCTGCTCCAGTCCACTGCAGGACTCAGCCTGTGCTGCTCCAGCCCACTGAAGGACTCAGCCTGTGCTGCTCCAGTCCGCTGCAGGACTCAGCCTGTGGCTGCTCTAGTCTGCTGCAGGTCTCAGCCTGTGCCTGCTCCAGTCTGCTGCAGGACTCAGCCTGTGCTGCTGCAGTCCGCTGCAGGTCTCAGCCTGTGCTGCTCCAGTCCGCAGCAGGACTCAGTCTGTGCTGCTCCAGTCCGCTGTAGGTCTCAGTCTGTCTGGCTCTAGTCCGCTGCAGGACTCAGTCTGTGCTGCTCCAGTCCGCACAAGGCCCTCAGTCTGTACTGCTCCAGTCCGCTGCAGGTCTCAGCCTGTGCCTGCTCTAGTCTGCTGCAGGACTCAGTCTGTGCTGCTCCAGTCCACTGCAGGACTCAGCCTGTGCTGCTCCAGTCCGCTGCAGGACTCAGTCTGTGATGCTCCAGTCCGCTGCAGGACTCAGCCTGTGCCTGCTCCAGTCCGCTGCAGGACTCAGCCTGTGGCTGCTCCAGTCCGCTGCACGACTCAGCCTGTGCTGCTCCACTCCGCTGCAGGCCCTCACCCTGTGATGCTCCAGTCTGCTGCAGGCCTCAGACGGTGCTGGTCCAGTCCGCTGCAGGACTCAGCCTGTGGCTGCTCTAGTCCGCTGCAGGTCTCAGCCTGTGGCTGCTCTAGTCCGCTGCAGGTCTCAGCCTGTGCCTGCTCCAGTCCACTGCAGGTCTCAGTCCGTGCTGCTCCAGTCTGCTGCAGGACTCAGCCTGTACTGCTCCAGTCCGCGGCAGGACTTAGCCTGTGCTGCTCCAGTCCGCTGCAGGTCTCGGTCTGTGCTGCTCCAGTCCGCTGCAGGACTCAGCCTGTGCCTGCTCCAGTCTGCTGCAGGACTCAGCCTGTGCTGCTCCAGTCCGCTGCAGGACTCAGTCTGTGCTGCTCCAGTCCGCTGCAGGTCTCGGTCTGTGCTGCTCCAGTCCGCTGCAGGACTCAGCCTGTGGCTGCTCTAGTCCGCTGCAGGTCTCAGCCTGTGCCTGCTCCAGTCCGCTGAAGGACTCAGCCAGACCTGCTCCAGTCCACTGCAGGACTCAGCCTGTGCTGCTCCAGTCCACTGAAGGACTCAGCCTGTGCTTCTCCAGTCCGCTGCAGGTCTCAGTCTGTGCTTCTCCAGTCCGCTGCAGTACTCACCCTGTGCTGCTCCAGTCCGCTGCAGGTCTCAGTCTGTGCTGCTCCAGTCCACTGCAGGACACAGCCTGTGCTGCTCCAGTCCGCTGCATGACTCAGTCTGTTCTGCTACAGTCTGCTGCAGGAGTCAGCCTGTGCTGCTGCAGTCCGCGGCACGTCTCATCCTGTGCTGCTCCACTCTGCTGCAGGACTCAGTCTATGCTGCTCCAGTCCGCTGCAGGTCTCAGTCTATGCTGCTCCAGTCCGCTGCAGGTCTCAGTCTGTGTTTCTCCAGTCCGCTGCAGGTCTCAGCCTGTGCTCCTCCAGTCCGCTGCATGACTCAGCCTGTGCTGCTGCAGTCCGCTGCTGGACTCAGCCTGTGCTGCTCCAGTCCGCTGCAGGTCTCAGCCTGTGCTGCTGCAGTCCGCTGCAGGCCTCAGCATGTGCTGCTCCAGTCCGCCTCAGTTCTCAGTCTCTGCTGCTCCAGTCCGCTGCAGATCTCAGTCTGTGCTGCTCCAGTCCGCTGCAGGTCTCAGTCTGTGCTGCTCCAGTCCACTGCAGGACACAGCCTGTGCTGCTCCAGTCCGCTGCATGACTCAGTCTGTTCTGCTACAGTCTGCTGCAGGAGTCAGCCTGTGCTGCTGCAGTCCGCGGCACGTCTCATCCTGTGCTGCTCCACTCTGCTGCAGGACTCAGTCTGTGCTGCTCCAGTCCGCTGCAGGTCTCAGTCTGTTCTGCTGCAGTCCGCTGCAGGACTCAGTCTGTGCTGCTCCAATCCGCTGCAGGACTCAGTCTGTGCTGCTGCAGTCTGCTGCAGATCTCAGTCTGTGCTGCTCCTGTCCGCTGCAGGACTCAGCCTGTGGCTGCTCTAGTCCGCTGCAGGTCTCAGCCTGTGCTGCTGCAGTCCGCTGCAGGCCTCAGCATGTGCTGCTCCAGTCCGCTGCAGGCCTCAGCATGTGCTGCTCCAGTCCGCCTCAGTTCTCAGTCTCTGCTGCTCCAGTCCGCTGCAGATCTCAGTCTGTGCTGCTCCAGTCCGCTGCAGGACTCAGTCTGTGCTGTTCCAGTCCACTGCAGGACTCAGTCTGAGCTGCTCCAGTCCGCTGCCAGACTCAGCCTGTGCTGCTCCAGTCTGCCGCAGGCCCTCAGCGTGTGCTGCTGCCATCCGCTGCAGGTCTCAGCCTGTGCTGCTCCAGTCTGCTGCAGGCCCTCAGCCTGTGCTGCTGCAGTCCACTGCAGGTCTCAGCCTGTGCTCCTCCAGTCCGCTGCAGTACTCAGTCTGTGCCTCCTCTAGTCCACTGCAGGACTCAATCTGTGCTTCTCCAGTCCACTGCAGGAGTTAGCCTGTGCCTGCTGTAATCTGCTGCAGGACTCAGCCAGGATTTAGATGGTTTCGGGTGTGACGGAAAGGGAAGTTATAGGGTTGTGGAAGCTGTATTACTGATAACGAGCCTCACAGCTGTGCTGAGGGTGCATACTTTCAAGGACTTGTTCAACGAGTCAATATGGTTAGGATCCAGGAACAGGAAAGGTGAAATCACAATACTGGGGGTATTCTACAGGCCTCCAAAACAGCCAGCGAGAGACAGAGAAGGGGATATATAGACAGACTTTGGGAAGATGTAATAACAGTAGCGTTGTTGTAGTGGGTGATTTTAAGTTGCCCTGAATTGATTGGGAGTCAATCCGTGCTAGGGGTTTGGATGGAGCAGAATTTGTAAGGACCATTCAGGAGGGTTTCTTGACACAGTATGTAAACGGTCCAACCAGGGAAGGGGTTATACTGGACCTGGTTTTGGGAAATGAGCCTGGCCAGGTGAGTGAAGTTTCAGTGGGGCAGCATTTCAGTAGTAGTGACCAAAATATGGTAAGTTTTAAGATACTCATGGATAGGGATAACAGCAATCCCCAGGTGAAGATGTTAAACTGGGGAAGACAAACTGCAATAATATTCGGCTGGAACTGGTGAATGATGATTGGAGGTGGCTGTTTGAGGGGAAGTCCACGTCAGATATGTGGGAGCATTTCAAACAATAATTGATAAAAGGTCAGGAGCAGCTCATTCATACGGGAATAAAGGATAGGTATGTCAAGTTACGTGAATCTTGGATGATTAGGGATGTTATGACCCTGGTCAAAAAGAAAAAGGAAGTACATGTAAGGTCTAGGAGGATGGGAACTGCCAAAGCCTTTTAAGTATATAAGGAAAGAAGGAAAGAACTTAAATCAGGAATTAGAAGATCTAAAAGGAGTCATGAAAACTCATTAGCAAACAGGATTAAGGTGAATCCCAAGGACATTTATACCTATATAAAAAGCAAGAGGGTAGCCAGGGACAGTTTTAGCTCACACAAGGACAAAGGCGGGAATGTGTGTGTGGAGCCAGAAGAAATAGGTGAGGTCTTAAAAGAATACTTTGGATCAGTACTCACCAAAGAGAAGGAATTGTTGGAGGATGATATCCGAGAAGGGAGTGAAGCTGAGATACTACTAAAAAGGAAGATGTGTTGTGCATCTTAACAAGTATTACAATAGTTAAGACCCCGGGTCCTGATGGGATCTATCCCAGAATATTGAGACGAGGCAAGAGAACAAAATGCTGGAGCATTGACAAACATCTTTGTATCCTCTTTGGCCACAGGTCAGGTCCCAGAGGACTGGAGAATAGCCAGTGTTGTCCCACTGCTTAAGAAGGGTAGCAGGGATAATCCTGGAAATTACAGGCCAGTGAGGCCCTCAGTGGTAGGGAAATTATTGGAAAAAATTCTCAGGGATGCATGTAGAAGTAAATGGACTGATTAGCAATAAACAGTATGGTTTTATATGGGGGAGGTCATACCTCACTAACTTGATTGAGTGTTTTGAGGAGGTGACAAAATTGATTGATGAGAGAAAAACAGTTGATATTGTCCACATGGACTTCAGTAAAGTCTTTGAAAAGGTCCCTGTGGCAGACTGGTACAAAAGATGAAGTCATATAGTAGCTGGGGAAATCTGGCAAGATGGATACAGAGCTGACTTGGTCATAGGAGACAGAGGATAGCAATGGGTGGATGCTTTTTACAATGGAGGGCTGTAACTAATAGAGTTCCACAGGGATCAATGCTGGGACCTCCACTGTTCATGATTTATATAAATGATTTGGGGGAAAACTTAGCTGGTCTAATTAGTAAGTTTGCAAATGATACAAAGATTGGGTGGAGTTATGGATAGTGAGGAGGATTTTCAGAGGATACAGAAGGATATGGATAAGTTGAGGCATGGGCATAAAAGTGGCAGATGAAGTTCAATCTGGACTAATGTGAGGTGATGCATTTTGGAAAATCAACTTCAGGTGGAAATTATATTGTAATGGCAGAACTCTTAGGAACATTGATATGCGGAGGGATCAGGTTGTGCAGGGACACAGATCATTGAAGGTGGCAACGCAGGTAGATAAGGTAGTAAAAAAAGCCCAATGGCATGGGCTCTCTGATGAAGGGTCTAGGCCCGAAACGTCAGCTTTTGTGCTCCTAAGATGCTGCTTGTCCTGCTGTGTTCATCCAGCTCTACACCTTGTTACCAATGGCGTGTTTGCTTTTATTGGTAGGGTCATTGAGTGTAAGGATAGACAAGTTATGCTACAGCTTTATAGAACTTTGGTTAGGCCACACTTGGAATATTGCATACAGCTCTGGTCACCGCACTGAGAAGGATGTGGATGTTTTGGAGAGGGTACAGAAAAGGTTTACCAGGATGTTGCCTGGTTTGGGGGATTTTAGCTATGAATAATGGTTGGATAGACTGGGTTTGTTTTCACTGGAACACAGGAGGTTGAGGGCGACCTGATGGATATTTATGAGATTGTGAACAGCATGGATAGAGTAAAAAATATGAGGCTTTTTTCCCAGGGTGTAGGGGTCAATTATTAGGTGATGCAGTTCAATTTGTGAAGAGGAAAGCTTAAAGGAGATGTGCGAAGCAAGCTTTTCACACAAAAGGTGCTGAGTGCCTGGAATGCACTGCCAGAGGAGATGATGGAAGCAGATGCAATAGAAGCTTTGAAGAAGCACCTGGATGAATACATGGATGGGAAGGGGATAGAGGAATATGGATCCTGTAAGTGAAGACCCCTTTAGCATTGAAGGGAAAAATGTGTCAGCACAGGCTTGGAGGGCCGAAGGGCCTATTCCTGTGCTGCATTGTTCTTTAGTCTTTGTTTTGTCCTTCATGCACTTGAAGAGCCTGATTTAAGGTCGGCATCTGGGTGTAATATTAAATGGCAAGGAGAAAGATTAATGTCCTTATGGGTTAGCTTTAGAGTCACAGAGTCGTACATCACAGCAACCCACCCTTCTTTAGCTGTGAGACTTGGATTGGGTTAGAAGGTAAAAAAAAATTACCAAGAAACCAAAGAACTACAGATGCTGGAAATCAGAAACAAAAACAGGAAGCAGAGTTAATGTTACGGGTCCAGTGACCCTTCTTTAGAAAGTAATGTTAACTCTGCTTTCTCTCTGCTCTAGTTAGGTCGCAGAACATCAGAGCGATGAGTGAATACAGCTTGGCGTGCATAGTAAATATAGCAGAAGAGCTTTGGGAGGGCATGTAGAGGGTAGAATGTGGGAGGAAGACCAGGAGTCTGGTTAAATATTCAGATCTGGAAATACTAAATACATGGATGAAGGTTTCACGATGAATGCTTAACAGCAGCAGAGCCAGGCTGTTATGATCCCATTCATGGGAATCCCTCCATCATAAGGTCAGAAGTGGGCATGTTCACTGATAATTGTACAATGATCATCACCATTCACTATTCCTCAGATACTAAACCAGTCCGTGTTCAAATGCAGCATGATCTGGACAATCTCCAGGTTTGGGCTGACAAGTGGCAAGTGACATTTATGCCGCAGAAATGCCAACATCTCCAACAAGAGAACATCTAACAAAAACAGAAATTACTGGAGAAACGCAGCAAGAATGACAGCGTCTGTATTCCTGTTACATAACAGTTCTCAATAAGGGCACAAAACATTAACTCTGCTTTCTGTCTCACAGATGTTTTTGTTTCAGATTTCCAACATCCACAGTTCTTTGTTTTATTTTATAGGGAAGGTAACTACTGCATCTTAACATTCAATGATATCATATCATTGAGTCTCCCACTATCAAAATCCTAGTAGTTAACATTGATTAGAAACTCAACAGGACTAATCATATAAATATGGTAGCTACAAGAGTAGGTCAGATTCTAGGTATTCTGCAGTACGTAACTCACCTCCTGGCTCCCTAAAGCCTGTCCACCTTCGACAAGGCACAAGTTAAGAATGTGATGGAATGCTCCCCACTTGCCTGGATGAATGCAGCTCCAAAAACACTCAAGAAGCTTGACACCTTACAGGACAGAGCAGCCGCTTGATTGGCACTACATCCACAAACATTCATTCACTCCACCACCAAAGACCACCAATAAGTGGCAGTGTGTACCGTCTACAAGATACATTGCAAACATTCACCAAAGGTTCCAAAGGCAGAAACACTTCCACCTAGAAGGACAAGGACAGCAGATATATGGAAACACTGGCCCCTGCAAGATCCCCTCCAAGTCACTCACCACCCTGACTTGGAAATATATCACTGTTCCTTCAGTATCACTGGGTCAAATTCCTGGAATTCTTTCCCTAATAGCATTGTGGGACCACCTACAGCATATGGACTGCAGCGGTTCAAGAAGACAGCTCACCACCACCTTCTCAAAGGTAACCTGGGATGGGCAGTAAATAAAAACCGAAAGAACTGCGGGTGCTGTGAATCAGGAACAAAAACAAAAGTTGCTGGAAAAGCTCAGCAGGTCTGGCAGCATCTGTAAAGGAGGAAAAAAAAGGGTCTGGTGACCCTTCCAGTAAATGCTGGCCCAATCAGCGACTCCAACATCCCACAAAATGCATACGAATAATAGTAGATAGATATTTGTTATGATTTGGCTTGACTGGCCATAATCTTTCGAATTATAGAATGTGTGGATAAACCAAGGATAAGGCTATAATTGCCCATATTTCAGTGTTGATTTTTAATACCAAAATAAATACTTAGCATACAACCCTGAATGAAGCGTAGATAAGCAATAATGGCTAAATAGTGTACAGAACAGGTAAGAACATGTGTCTAAACCATGGGCAATAACTTTGAGGATTAAAATGAAATCTGTCACCAAACTCTCTGTTCAGGATACTGGTACAAGATCTGGACACATTAAGTAGATGCACAATAAAATGAATACACGTTCACAAAGAAAGTACAAAATCACTTTAAGTTATTTGGTAAATTAAGAAGTTGTGCTCAACATGTGAAAAATTGACGTTCAACTTCAATAAGCATCAGTCAAACATTGGACAATTTAGTTGTTACAAATAGAAGGTTTGTGTGAGGAGCTGGTCTAAGTTAATATCTTCAGATGATATCAGTTGGCATGAAAGTATAGAATGCAGGACATAAAATTCGGACACCCATGTTCAGAGACTGAAGCGGACATAGGTGGTGACAGCAGGTCAAATTCCAATCTCCAAAGTCAAACTCTAGAAAAACAATAAGGCCTAGGGTTCAAATTTCTTTAAAGCGTCTCTCATTCCATTGCCATACCTTCATTGTGAGTGGTCTGGGCACTATATTAGTGGGAGGTCTTGGTTGAGATTTCTTGGGTAATGTCTCTTAATATGCTTTAATCTAGGGCCTTGTGGTTAGGTGGTAATGTCCCTACCTCTGAGCCAGGAGTTCAAGTCCCACCTGCTCTGGAGTTGTGTCGTAAGATTTCTAAGCGGGTTATTTAAAAATAATCTGTGTTTTACACCCCTGCAAATCCCTTGGATGTTTTGCTATACAAAAGGTGTTTTATAAATCCAAGTTCATCTTGTTGAAACATATTCCAATAATCTGATTTGATATATTACAGCCACATGCACTTAGATACAGTGAAAAGTATTGTTTCGTATGTTATCCAGTGCATAAGCACATCAGGGTAATAGACTAGGATGCAGAATAAGGTGTTACAGCTATAGATTCTAAACAAGACCTCACATCTAACATGCATTGTCTCACCTAAAATGTCACTTCTTATTTATACTGATAGAACTTTTAGTTCTCCCAATGACTTGAAATAAATTCCGGGATTTACATATGCATATTAATCAATTAAAACCTTCTCATTGATTAAGGCTTAACAGCATCTTAGGCTTGTTTAATATATCCTCATCAGTTGTGTGAACCTTTGATCTTTTATCTGTAAATTTGTGTCCTGTGTGCTTCCTTCTCACTTCACCTGACAAAGGGCTATGCTCCAAATACTTGTGTTTACAAATAAACCTGTTGGACTATAGCCTGGTGTTGTGTGGTTTCTGACCTTGTGCAGCCCAGTCCAACACCAGCATCTCCACATCACAACTCTAATGCTAAAGGTCTGCTCAAATCTGTTAGATTATTGGTGAGCTGCGGGGAAGAAGCTGTTCTTGAATCTGTTGGTAATCTATTGAAAAGGGAGTGCAAATAATTGAAAGGAAACAAGATCTTGATGGAACTGACATTGATTGTCATTCACACATTCAGCTAGTAATTATGATGCATTGCACAAGCTCAAAAGCATTCTGAAGGACAGCTATTTTATCTGCAAGTAAGATATGAAACAGCAAAATACACTGAGCATGACATGTGTTCAAAATCAAAATGTAATGGATGTTATAACTCCGGAGCAAAACAGAAAAGACTGGGAACCACTTGCCAAATCAGACAATATCTGTGTAAAGAGAAAGAGGAACAGAATTAATATTTCAGCTTGATTACCTAAATAATATCTAGCAGGCAAGTAATTTCTTCCACAGAGCACAGAATGGTGAAGGGAAGTCTTCCTTAAAAAGTGGTTGGAACTAAGGTCAGTGTTATAATCATCCAGAATGGCAAACATTTAAGCAAGAGGGGGGGGATCACATGCCATGTTTGAATTGGTTAGATTTAGAATCATAGAGTCTTAGAGTCCCACAGCATGGAAATAGACCCTTTGATCCAGCCCATCTACGCCGACTGGATATCCTAAACTGATCTAGTCCCATTTGCAAGCATTTGGCCTATATCCCTCTAAACCCTTCCTATTCATATACCCACCCAGATGCCTTTTAAATGTTGTAGTTGCACCAGCCTCCACCACTTCCTCTGGCAGCTCATTCCATACCTGCACCACCCTCTGCATACTTAAACCTATACTCTCTGGTGTTGGACTCCCCTACCCTTGGGGAAAAACAGTGGCTATTCATTCTATCATGCCCCTCTTGATTTTATCAACCTCTATAAGTGGTGCACGTATGGAATGAACTGCTAGAGCAAGTGGTGGCGGCTTGTACAATTATAACTGGATGGGTATAAGAATAGAGATAATGGGAACTGCAGATGCTGGAGAATCCAAGATAATAAAATGTGAAGCTGGATGAGCACAGCAGGCCAAGCAGCATCTCAGGAGCACAAAAGCTTTTTTACGTTTCGGGCCTAGACCCTTCATCAGAGAGGGGGATGGGGTGAGGGTTCTGGAATAAATAGGGAGAGAGGGGGAGGCGGACCGAAGATGGAGAGAAAAGAAGATAGGTGGAGAGGAGAGTATAGGTGGGGAGGTAGGGAGGGGATAGGTCAGTCCAGGGAAGACGGACAGGTCAAGGAGGTGGGATGAGGTTAGTAGGTAGGAGATGGAGGTGTGGCTTGGGGTGGGAGGAAGGGATGGGTGAGAGGAAGAACAGGTTAGGGAGGCAGAGATAGTCTGGACTGGTTTTGCGATGCAGTGGGAGAGGGGATGATCTGGGCTGGTTGTGTGATGCAATGGGGGGAGGGGCTGAACTGGGCTGTATTAAGAATAAAAATGGTTATGAGGAATATGGGCCTAATACTGGCAAATGGGGCTAAATTAATTTAGGATGTCTGGTTGGCAAGGATAAGTTGGACTCAAAGGTTTGTTTCAATGCTGTGTAACTGTGATTCTATGACCCCTTAGCCTCCAGTACTGCAGGGAAAAAGTCCCATCCTATACAACCTCTCCCTGTAACTTAAACCATCCAAACCTTGCAACATCTTTGTAAATCTTTCCTGAACCCTTCCAAGATTAACATCATGCTTCCTGTGGGAGACCAGAACTGGACACAGTATTCTAAACATGGCCTCACCAAAGTCCCATAACGCAGTGTCCTAACTCCTATTCTCAATGCACTAACCAATGAAAGTAGGTGTGCCAAATACCTTCTTGATTACCCTGTGACTCCACACTCAAGGAACTACGCACCTGCACACTTAAGAGCCTCTTTTTCAAAAAGAAAGGATGCAAAGTAGTGTCTGTTTATTGCTGCTTCCCACTTGCACAAAAATAGTAGCCTATCTAACTATATGCATTGACTTATCATCATTCCCTCTGTTGTTACACACGTAGTAATAGGACCAGGAAGGGGTCATGAATATGCCTCATCACTTCCATTATGAACATAACAGGCAAATGCTGGCGTTAGAAAACGCACTCTACAGAATTATTTTGATTTTTGAAGAAGAGTCTAATTGATGAACTATCTGTCCCCTGTGCTGTAGACCATTGGAGAAAGGACAAGAACATGTGAAACTGATTAGAGAGAAAAGTATACCCGAATATCAGGAAAAGTGAAAGGGAATAGCATTGGGGATAACGAAGAGTACTAATATCATTGTGTTACTGCACCACAAAAAGGAAGCTTGCTGTGACTGACTTAGAAACCAAAATTTTTTCATTTGCTCATAGCTTTGTAATCATTCATAGTAACACATGAGCCCCAGGAAAATGCTATGCAACAACAAGGCAGATTTGTTGTTTTTGTCAATTACTCATATATAGGATGTGGATGTTGCTGTCTGGGCAGACATTTATTACTCATCCCTAATTGCCCAGAGGACAGTTAAGCGTCAACCACATTGCTGTGAGTCTAGAGCCACATGTAGGCCAAACAAGGATGGCAGATTTCCCTAAAGGATATTTATGAAATACATGGGTTCTTCCAACAATTGACAATAATTTCATGGCCATCATTTCACTCTTAATTCCAAACATTTAAAAAAACCCTCAAATTCCACCATGGCAGGGTTTGAACATCGGGCCCCAGAACATTACCTGAGTCATTGGCTTGAGAGACTTGTGGTTCTACCACTAAGCTGTAGCTGCTTGGGGATGCCTATGGTCAGGATGAACTTGTGGAGTGCATCCAGATTTGGGTCTTATTTAAATTACGGCCCTGATGGTGGGCTACCAATACAGTTAGCATTCCTCTCACTGCCCTCTTTGCTGTTCTAGATATTCCAAATATTGGACCTGGTATGGGATCAAAGTCTGCATGAGAGAAAGGTACTTAAGTGAAGAATAGATCAGTTACTTCCTTCATTTATCCTATTTAATCACTGCCAGTTAAAGAATTTACCTCATATCTTGGATTTAAGAGCCCTGTACTGGGTTCTCCCTGCCCCATTAGAGCTACTTTGAATTATAACCATCCAATTGTATTCATGAACCTCCTCTGTGATTTGAGACAGGTCTGTGTTTTTATTCACTTCATTCTCTGGATGAGAGCTTTGCTGGCTACTCCAGCATTTCTTGCTTGTCCTTAGTTGCCCTAGAGAAGGTGGCAGTGAGCTGCCTTCTTCATCCACAGAGGGCTAGGCACATTCACAGTGCTTGAGGAAGGGCGTTCCAGGATTTTTAACCCAGTAAAGGTGAAGAAATTGCAAAATGTTTCCAAGTCAGGAATGTGTGTGGGTAGGAGGGAAATTTTCAGGTAATGGCAGTGTTCCCATGTATCTGCTGCCTTTGTTCTTCTAGGTTGTAGTGGTTAAAAGTTTAGAGGTGACACTGAATGACAGAGTGTGTCATGAGTGGAATGCAATGCCTGAGGAAGTGATGGATGGAGGTACAATTAAGTGTTTACAAGACATTTTGATAAGTTCATCAATAGGAAAGGTTTGGAGGGATATGAGCAAAGGGCAGGCAGGTAAGACTAGTTCAGTTTGGGAACATGGTCAGCATGGAGTGGTTGGATCGAAGGGTCTGTTTCCATGCTGTATGACTCTATGACTCTGATGTTTGGAGTGTTGTTGCAGCTCAATCTTTGGAAAGTGAGAACAGGGCTGAAGAGAATGAATGAGGCTCTTTAAGGTGATAGATTTGGTGTTAAACAAGCAGACTGCTTTGTGTTCTTCTTGAAATGGAACTAGCGAAGGTTTCTGTCCCCTCATGAAAATTGTAAAAATTGGAAAATTGCAGACTTATGGCCTGCACTTTTGCTTGCAGTTGGTGAAGAACCCTGTCAGAGTGACAGACTATGAACAGCTCCCTTGAAGTGTATCTTTTTCTTGATATCAGTGGGGAGAAAAGAACTTGATTTATGTGGCGCTTTATCATCAGAGATTAATTTACCTTTGGAGGCAATCACGGGTGTTCAGTCAACATGCTATGAACAGCAAGTTCCCACAAATAAAAGAGATGGATGAGCAGCTTAAATTAGTTTTTGGCTGCATTTGAGGGGGAATGTAGGCCAGGACAAGGGAATCTCCTCACAGTGAATGGAACAATGCCACTGCATCGGAAACTGGGCATCAGTTTCATGTGTCATCCTCCGAAGGCATTTCCATCAATGAAGCTGTTCCTCAGCAGCACATTACAGCGACAGCTTCAATACTGAAATGCTGAAAAAGACGCAACAATATCCTGGGGCAGAACATAACCAGAAAACTAAAACGAAGAGTTATGTAAAGATGATTCATTTGATAATTGTTTTATTTTAAGATGGTGACAAGACTTCAGTTTTAAAAAGATGAATGTAATGCTGTGAAATTTTTACATGAACAACTGATGCAAACTGATTTTACTAAAGATATGATTGTGCTGCTGAAAGTTTTTTTTTAAGTTCATTCATGGGATATAGGCACCAATGTCCATGTGGACAACTTTCGCCCGTCCTTAGTTGGTCTTAAGAAGCTGGTGATGTGCTGATATGTGACAGGCTGTGCAGCGGGCCAAATGGTTACAAATACCACCAAGGAACTCATAGTGAGAGAGTCCAGTTTGTTGATGATGAGGAAAAGCTGATAGGTTGACAGATCAGCAAGGTGTGTGCCATGGAGAGCATTACAAAATCACTGAATTATTACAGGCCAGCTGGCCCATCATGCCTGCACTGGTTCTATTACCTAGTGCCAGTCTCCCACCCTTTCCCCCTATCCCTGCTCACTATTTTCATTCCATCTGATGCCCTGTGGATATGCCTCACCTGAATAAGCCTCCACACATTTCCAACAAGCGCATTCCATACCCTGCATCTAACAAGCGTCTTATACAAGGTCATAGCCACTTCCTTGTTCTTGCACTTGGTACTCCAGGAACACTGTATACTTTGTTCAGTTCTTGACATGCAACTTGGGTGATGCCCAATGTGACCAACGCCCTCGTCATTCGAGACAGAGCAGGAAAAGGCTTGGAAGGTGCTTTCAAAGGAAACAAGTTGATGCAGTGCATCTTATGAATGCTGTAGACTGTTGCCATCAGTATTGAAGGGGTCGAATATTTAAGGTACCCGATGGAGTGCTAAACAAGTGAGTTTCCTTGTCCTGGCCAGCATGGAGTTTGCTGAAGCTGTAATAACTCATCTAGACCAGTAGACAGTGTTAAATCACAACCCCCACTTATGCCTGCTAAAGGATGGAAAGGCTTTGGGAAGACAAGAGTTGAGAGATTCACCACCAAATTTCCAGCTTCTCACCTGCTTTGGCAGCCCATAAAATCCCTACGATGTGGAGGCAGGCCATTCAGTCCATACCAACCCACCAAAGGACATCCCACCCAGAGACAACCACTACCCTACATGGCTAATCCACCAGCCTGCACACCTTTGGACAGCAGGAGGGAACTACAGCAACTCCATGCAGACGCAGAATGTGCAAACCCCAAACAGACAGTCACACAAGGCTGGAATTGAGCCCAGGTCCCTGATGCTGTGAGGCAACGATGCTAACTACTGAGCCACTGTGCTGCCATGATTGTTAGCACAGTTTCAAGTCCTGGTGACCCACAGAATTCCTTAATGAGTGATTTAGTAATGGTCATTCTGTTCAGTGTCAAACTGATCTGGTTAAAATTTCCCTTGCTGCAGATCACCATTGCCTGGTACTTGTCTCAAGCACCCTTAATCTGCCACTTTCAGTCCTTTGCTGTACATTGCCCAAGTCTGGTTGAATGGTAACACAGATGGTTACTATCTGAGGTGTCACAAATAGCAAAGAATATATGGGAAGTGAGGAGGTGTTATGCGTTCAAGAATCAAGTTTTAAATTAGTTTGTGAATCACTAATGAAGAGTAAAGGCTGAAACCTGTCGCCAATCCTTCACCAAAACTTTCAGTTGCGCAAAGCCTAACAAGATGCTCAATCCAAAACATGACTTTGTATTTAATAGAGCTATGATTATGAATTTCCAAGCAGAAATTTTATAAGACAATAACACTTAGTAGCAGAAAGAGACAACTCAGCCCTCCAGTGTCGCAATGACACCACCTGCAAAATGGAGGACCAGACTTGGGAGTCTTGAGCCCAATGACCTAAATGTAGATTTTACCAGTTTCAAAATCTCTCCACACGCGGCCTCATCACATGATCAACCTTCCCTCTCATCCGTGTGCCCCTGACCTGTCTGTCTTCTCTCCCAGATAATAAAATGTGAGGCTGGATGAACACAACAGGCCAAGCAGCATCTCAGGAGCACAAAAGCTGACGTTTCGGGCCTAGACCCTTCATCCTCTCCCACCTCTCTGCCCCCTTCCTACCCTCACCTATCACCATCCCACCTACCTTCCTCAGCCCCACCCCTCCTCTCTATTTATTTCCGAACTACCTTCCCCCTCCCCATTTCTGAAGAATGGTCCCAACCTGAAACGTCAGCTTTCTTGTTCCTCTGATGCTGCCTGGCCTGCTGCGTTTCTCCAGCTTCACACTTAACTATCTCTGGTCTGATTAGTTCCTTGTACAGTTTCAGCAAAATCTCTGTGCTTTATACTTACATTCCCTTTGAAATAAAGACCAACATTCTGTGTTCTATACATTCATTAAACACAGTAAATTAAAGCCACAATAAGAAAACCCATGGTAGTGATAAAACCATCTCTGGTTTTGTTAGGTAATTGCCCTTCATAACAAAAATTTTAGAAGTAATATCTGGATACGTTTGTGAAATACAATGTCTAGTTGTTAACATAATACAGTCAGGCAGCAGCTGTCCCGTGCCATTATGGCCAGCTCCAAGCATTCCTTCCATGTGAAATAACAAACCACATTTGCTATTTCTAACTTACTGCACTTTGTGATCCACTCATAGTGTGTTCCAATCCAATACAAACACCTAAACAGAGGTTAGGTGGCTGGCTTAAACAACAGTTTTCCAGGACAACTGCCAGCCATTTTAACTAACCTTAACCCTAAGCCTAACCCTTATTCTAACCCTAACCCTGACCCTACCACTAACCCTGACCCTAACCTTTATCCTGACCTAACCCTAACCCTAACCCTTAACCCTAACCCTAAACCTACGTCTAACCCTAACCCTGATCCTAACCCTTATCCTAACCCTAACGCTGACACTACTGCTAGCCTAACGCTAACTCTAACCATTATCCTAACCTTAATCCTAACCCTTACCCTAACCCTAACTCTACCCCCTATCCTAACCCTTAACCTGACCCTAATCCCAGCCCTAACCCTAAACCTAACCCTAACTTCAAACCTAACACTAATCCTACACTGTATCCTAATTCCAATCCCAAACGTAAACCTTACCCTACTCCAACTCTTACCCTAGCCATAACCCTTACTCGTACCCTAGCCCTAACCCCAACGCTAACCCTAACCCTAACCCTAACCCGAACTCTAAACCTAACCCTAAACCTAGCCCTAACCCTTACACTTACCCTAGCCCTAACCCTTACCCAAGCCCTAACCGTAACTCTAACCTTTACCCTAACTCTAACCTTAACCCTTACCCTAACCCCAAACCTAACGTTAATCGTAACCCTAGCCCTAACCCTAACCCTAACCCTAACCCTAGCACTAACCCTAACCCTAACCCTTACCCTAACCCTAACCCCAACCCCAGCCCTAACCCTAACGCCAAACTTAACCTGAACCCCAACCCTAACCCTAACCTTTACCCTAACTCTAACCCTAACCCTCGCTCCTACATTTACCCTAGACCTAGCCACAGCCTTAATCCAACCCTAACTTTTACCCTAACCCTAACGCTAACCTTAACCCTAACCCCAACCCTAACCCTAACCCTAACCCTTACCCTAACACTAACACTAGACCTAACCCTTACCCTAACCCCAAAGTTAACCCTAACCCCAACCCTAACCCGAACTTTTACCCTAACTCTAACCCTAACTCTAACCCTAACCCTAACTCCTACATTTACCCGAGACCTAGCCCCAACCTTAATCCAACCCTAACCTTTACCCTAACCCTAACGCTAACCTTAACCCTAACCCTAACCCTTACCCTAACACTAGCCCTAACTCTTACCCTAACCCCAAAGTTAACCCTAACCCCAACACTAACCCTAACTCTAACCCTAACCGTAGCCCTTACATTTAACCTAGCACTCGCCCCAACCTTAACCCTAACCCTAATCCTTACCCTAGCCCTAACCCTAACCTTATGGACAAGCATATGGACGTACATGGAATAGTGTAGGTTAGATGGGCTGGAGATCGGTATGACAGGTCGGCACAACATTGAGGGCCGAAGGGCCTGTACTGTGCTGTAATGTTCTATGTTCTGTGTTCTATGTTCTTAACCCTAACCCTAATCCTTACCCTAGCCCTAACCCTAAACCTAACCCTAACCCTAATCCTTACCCTAGCCTTAACCATAAACCTAACCCTAACCCTAATCCTTACCCTAGCCCTAACCCTAAACCTAACCCTAACCCTAATCCTTACCCTAGCCCTAACCCTAACCCTAATCCTTGCCCTAGCCCTAACCCTAAACCTAACCCTAACCCTAATCCTTACCCTAGCCCTAACCCTAAACCTAACCCTAACCCTAATCCTTACCCTAGCCCTGTCCCTAAGCCTAACCCTAACTCTAACCCTAACCCTAACTGTAATCCAATCCCACTGCAACCTCATTCTGCCTCTGCTTTTACACTTGTTTAAGAAGAACCAACAGCAGCTTTAGAAACAATTGTTTAGAAATTTGCTGACAGCACACTCACATTATAATTATAAAACGGATGCCTATTCATCCAAAAGTGCAAGCAATAGGTTGAATATAGAGGAATTTTAGATTTGAATGATTTATTGTCACTTGCATTTTTCAGTGAATAATACAGGAAAATACATGAAAATCTTCAACTGTCGCCACATTCCGGCACCATTCCAAAAAGTTTAAGAATAAAAGAGTAAAAAGATATAACTGAAAGAGAGCCTCCCTTTGTTCCACTCCCTCCACCTACAGTGTGGAAGAGGCCATTCACCCCATAGAGTCTGCACTGACCGTCTGAAGAACATTCCAGCCAAACCCACTTCCCTTCCCTAAATCCTGCATTTTTCATGGCTAACCCACCTAGATTGCACATCGCTGGACACAATGAGCAATTTAGCATGGCCAATCCACCTTAGCCTGAACATCTTTGGACTGAGGGAGGAAACGGAGCACCTGGACACTCACGTAGACGTGGGGGGAGTGTGCAAACTTCGCACAGCGAGTCACATGATGGTGGAATCAAACCCAGATCCCTGGTACTGTGAGCCAGCAATGTTAACTACTGAGCATGAGTCCTGAGTCAGATCACCAGGTTGTAAGAGGCGGTATATAAATGCACCTCAATTTTCGGTTTTCTTTCATAATCCCAAAATGCCAATCTTTGATTAATTCTTCGAAGGAGGAGTATGAAAGGATATGAGGACTTGGATTAGATGACTCCAGGTGAAGGGTTAATGCTGTCATGAACGTAATAGGCTCTCATTTCAATAACTTAATTTAAGGACACCTTTAGAAATTCCACATGCTAGATAATTAAATACAGTCTGCAAAGAGGGAGTATTCACACAATATAAGAAAGAGAATTATCATCTTAAAGGTACAAATATATACAATGGACTAGCCAAGTTCTTCTGTGTGAGTGGTACTCCACTTTCATTTAAATTAACTTTCCACAAAATATACTCGAGGTGACGGATGTCACTGAGGCAAACTTTGGGACTGAATTCTTTTCATCTTTGATTTTAAGCTGTGGCAAAAAGTAGCACTGACCTCCCTTTTTTATAAGGCCATAAGTCGGCGGGTTTGCTGATGAGTGCACAATCTTCAGCACCATTCATGATCCCTCAGAGACTGAAGCAGCTCAACCCCATTCGCTTGGGCTGATAAGTGACAATTAGCCTCTGTGCCGCATGAGTGCAGTGAGCATCTTCAGCAAGAGAGAATTCAACCATCTCCCTTTACATTCCACAACTCTATCTTCAGTGAATCCCCCGAAATCAGCATCCTAGGCTTACCATTAACCAGAAAGTGAACTGGAGCAGTTATATGAATACCATGGCCACATTAGCAGAAGCTGGGAATGCTGTGGTAAGTAACTCACCTCCTGACTCCTGAAAACCTGTCTACCATCTATTACATTCTACCAAGAATGTAATAGGATACCCTACAGTTGCCTGTATGAATACTCTACATTTGAGAAGCTCAGCACCATTCAACTAAAAAGAATCTTTTCACCATTTTCACCACAGACACTCAGAGTGCATCATAGACAAAATGATGGGATTGGTTAGCTCAGTTGGAGGGCTGGTTTAGGATACACAGTGATCTTTCGGTCCAGCTTTCTCAATATGCTACTGTGGTATCTTACGCTCAGGTTAAACTCACAACAAGTAATCTCTCACTCTCTCTCGTGAGACAGCAGACTTTGGTGCCTTTCAAGCTTAAATACACCTACCAACAGATTCAAGAGCAGCTTTTTCCCCTCCCTTATTAGTCTTCTGAATGAATGGTCCTCTCAAATTTCAAATCTAATGTTGATCTTGCTTTTTGTACACCTTCTTTGCAGCTGTAACTTTATATTCATGTTATGTTCAATCACCCTTTGATCTGTATGTCCTTGTATGTTATGATCTGCTGTACTACTCGCAAAACAAAATTTTCCACTGTGCTTAGGTACATGTGACAATAGTAAATCAAATCAAATTACCTTTCATACAAAATGAACAGCAGCAACTCACCTAGTTTGTTTTAAGACCACCTCCCAAACACATTAACTCCATCACCCAGGTGGGAAAGGGCAGTACATACCATCACCCGCAAAGTCCCCTCCAAGTTACACACCACCCAGACTTGAAACTATGTTATCGCTCCCTCAGTATTGCTGGGTCAAAATCCCGGAACTTCCTTCCTGACAGCATCTCACAGACTACAGCATTTGAAGAAGGCAGCTCACCTTCTCAAGGACCATTCCTAGTCAGCAGCCAATGTTCTAGATGTGAAAAATGAGGTGATGCAAATTGAAATAATATTTACCAGTCAAAATGAACCCCAATCAAATCTAACTGAAGTAGTCAAGTGGTTGCAATTTTTATTGTTATCACACCTGCAGTGACAACATGTACTTGTGTATCATCGCAGGCTGCTTCACAAGATTTGAGAACAGGTCTTTTACAAACTTAAATTCTAAGAAGGAATTCAAAAGAGGTGAAACTTCTACTATTCTTCTGATTATTAGATCATTACAGGGACTTATTCAGCTTTACTAACTACATCCTGGGTTCAATAACAAAATATCCTTACCCCCAGGAATTTTCAAACCATTAAAATTAGCCACAGGTATATCATAGCAGATGCCCATTTTTAAGCTTACCGATACCAGCACCAAGTTCCGTTTAAAATTTAGGATATTGCTGTCTAGAGGTGGGTTTGTGAGGATTTAAGTAAAGACTAGAACTCTTCTATACTTGTTTTTAATGTATTTATTGCAAGAATCAATCCTAAATTACATTATAAAATGAATAATGTATCATAGGACAGTAGAGATAGTTATGATTATTCCCTCTTATGTTTATATGCAATGTGTAAATCTACTTTAAAAGAAATTAAATAGCCAGTCAAATAAAAACAACTATACCCACAATGCAGTATAATTTCTTTGCATTTCTTGTCTCGACCTTAGAGTTTCGTGGTAAACTCAACACTGTTTTTTGTGAAGATAGCCAGCTCTAAGTGAGCATCTGCTTTTTGAGTTAAGTGTATTGCTTTCTAATTTGTCTCTGTGGAAAAAGACACAAGCTGTCTTTGTTCATTATGTGTCCGTGAAACTGAGTCTTATCAATTTTGCTTCTTTCATGAAGTTTTATGGTTCAAACCATTTTACCATCTGGTTCTATCGCAGGTGTTTGGCTACCTTCCAGGGTACCCTCAAACTCTTATTGTTGCATGCTTGTTTCCACCTATTCAAGTTCTGGACAGAGTGTGTTTTATTTAAAGTAATTTCTATGAATTTAATTAACAACTTAACTTCTGCATGGATTAAGTCAATTCCTTGAAAAGGCTGCTTAGCTGCAAGATAATATTTCAATAACTTTAACATATTGCATGATAAAAGCTGCTGTGCTGTGTTGAGAATAATGATTCGCTGAGGAGGCTTGGTGACAGAATAGTTAGAGCTGAGACCAGGAATAATGGATTGTTCCAAGAATGGTTCAAGTGCTAATTTGCAATTCCATACTAAAAACAAAGGAGGCCACAGGGCAGTTACATTGTGGCCCTCTGGAGAGTGGAAATTGAAACCTGTTAGTGTCACCCCCTCATCGGTATAGCTAATGGACAACTTTTGGATTTGGAATCCTCATGACGACACTTTTGGCTTGCAATAAAAGTTAAAAGTTTGGGATATTACTGTCCAGATGTCCGTTTGTGAGGATTTAAGTATCAGACTACAACTCTTTTATACTTGTTTTTACTGTATTTATTGCAAGAATCAATCCTAAATTACATCATAAAATAAATAATGTATCATGGGACAGTAGAGATAGTTATGATTATTTGATCTTATGTTTTGTCGTACTCCTGACTCCACATCAGAAGCCTCAATCTCCACTCTTGAGAATAAAACTTTCAATTTTTCAGATGGCACACTATAAAATGGACATCCTGTCCTCCCCATTGGGTAAATGTGAAAGAGCTCATGGCAGCCTTCTGAAAACATGCAGATAATTCTCCCCAGTGCCCTGCTCAATATTTACCCCTCAGCAGCTTCACTAAGACAGAAGATCTGTTCATTACCTCATTGCTGTTTATGGGAATTTGCTGGGTGCAAATGGCTGTCATTTTATTTATTTCAAAAATATTCTTCATTCATAAAAAAATCTTTGTATATATCTAGTCATTAAGGCAGTTCAGTTCTGCACAAAAGCATATCAAGGCAACAAACATTAATGGAGATTCCAAGATAATAAAATCTGAGGCTGGATGAACACAGCAGGCCAAGCAGCATCTCAGGAGCACAAAAGCTGACGTTTCGGGCCTAGACCCTTCATCAGAGAGGGGGATGGGGTGAGGGTTCTGGACTAAATAGGGAGGGAGGGGGAGGCGGACCGAAGATGGAGAGAAAAGAAGATAGGTGGAGAGAGTATAGGTGGGGAGGTGGGGAGGGGATAGGTCAGTCCAGGGAAGACGGACAGGTCAAGGAGGTGGGATGAGGTTAGTAGGTAGATGGGGGTGCGGCTTGGGGTGGGAGGAAGGGATGCGTGAGAGGAAGAACAGGTTAGGGAGGCAGAGAGAGGTTGGACTGGTTTTGGGATGCAGTGGGTGGAGGGGAAGAGCTGGGCTGGTTGTGTGGTGCAGTGGGGGGAGGGGACGAACTGGGCTGCATCCCAAAACCAGTCCAACCTCTCTCTGCCTCCCTAACCTGTTCTTCCTCTCACCCATCCCTTCCTCCCACCCCAAGCCGCACCCCCATCTACCTACTAACCTCATCCCACCTCCTTGACCTGTCCGTCTTCCCTGGACTGACCTAGCCCCTCCCCACCTCCCCACCTATATTCTCTCCACCTACCTTCTTTTCTCTCCATCTTCGGTCCACCTCCCCCTCTCTCCCTATTTATTCCAGAACCCTCACCCCATCCCCCTCTCTGATGAAGGGTCTAGGCCCGAAACGTCAGCTTTTGTGCTCCTGAGATGCTGCTGGGCCTGCTGTGTTCATCAGCCTCACATTTTATTATCTTGGATTCTCCAGCATCTGCAGTTCCCATTATCTCTCAAACATTAATGGAGTGTGACTCTATCCAAACAATGTAAGGACCTCTCTTACACACAAGTCTAAATTTACATGCACTGAGGCTCTAGGAGGATCCAATAACTGAATGGACTTCCGTTTAACTTCAGCAGGAAGATCCCAGACAGTGGTTTCTCCCCACTGCACCTTGGCCACAGATAATCCAAGCTTTACTGTATCACTCAGCCCATAATCCTGGACCTTGGACAGCTACACTCAGCCGAGGTGAACTCCTTGTTCTGGAAGACCAACAAGTTTCAGGCAGAGCAAAGAGCGTCTTTCACCAGGTTAATGGTCCTCCAGGCACAGTTGATGTTTGTCTTGGTGTCCGTCCCGGGGAACAGACCAGAGAGCACAGGGTCCTGCATCACGGAGCTGCTTGGGATGAACCTCGACAAAAGCCGTTGCACCTTTCTCCAGACTTTCTTTGGAAAGACACATTCCAGAAGGAGATGTGTGACAGTCTCAACACACCCACAGCTGCTCTAAGGGCAGTGTGTGGTGGCACAAGGTGGCCGGGTGCAGTTGGCTGCCATGCTTCGGTTCGCAACAATGACCTTAAGTCATTAGCTGTGAAGTGCTTTAGGATTTCACCAGGTTTTGAAAAGTGCTTTTTCAATTCAAGAGAGTTTTTTTTAGCAATTTTGTTTTGTCTTAACTGAATGGATATAACCTTCTTCCTTGTTGGAACTTAAAAAAAAACTGAACGAACTGTGGATGGCATAACTAGGAACACAAACAGATGTAGCTGGAAAAATCCGGCCGGTCCGGCAACATCTGTGAAGAAAAATCAGAGTTAATATTTTGGGTCTCTGGTGACTCTTCTTCTGGAACTGCCCTAAAATGTTAACTCTGTTTTTTTTTCTTCACAGATGCTGCTAGACCTGCTGAGCTTTTCCAGCTAGTTCTGTTTTGTTTCTGTTCGTAACTTTCACTTCAAAAGAAATGTGTTTGACAAAATGCAGGCACTATGCCAGTACTAACTGTTACCTGTTTGCTGAACAGCATTTACATGATTAGCACATCACATTAATTTGAAGCTTATATGAGAGCACCAGAGGGAACTAGCAGCATTCATGTGTAGCAGAGCAAGAGGTAGAGTATGGAACTAATCAAAGAGGAGTCAATTGGAGGACAGAATGGGTGTTGCATCTTAAGACGAAGATATATTTGAAGGCAAACAAGTAATAACAGTTGAAGAAATTGATCCTGTAAGGCTTAACAGCAGTGTATGCGCAATTTTAGAATGCTGTTGTCAAGGACAGTGTGAGGACTATTGATAATCTTTGATTTTAATATATTAACTAGCTGGAGGGGAAACTAAGACTTAATTACTAGCCAAGATAATGAAATGTGAGGCTGGATGAACACAGCAGGCCAAGCAGCATCTCAGGAGCACAAAAGCTGACGTTTCGGGCCTAGACCCTTCATCAGAGAGGGGGATGGGGGGAGGGAACTGGAATAAATAGGGAGAGAGGGGGAGGCGGACTGAAGATGGAGAGTAAAGAAGATAGGTGGAGAGGGTGTAGGTGGGGAGGTAGGGAGGGGATAGGTCAGTCCAGGGAAGACGGACAGGTCAAGGAGGTGGGATGAGGTTAGTAGGTAGCTGGGGGTGCGGCTTGGGGTGGGAGGAAGGGATGGGTGAGAGGAAGAACCGGTTAGGGAGGCAGAGACAGGTTGGACTGGTTTTGGGATGCAGTGGGTGGGGGGTAAGAGCTGGGCTGGTTGTGTGGTGCAGTGGGGGGAGGGGATGACGCCGACGGAACCCCGCCCACGGTCGACGCCGACGGAACCCCGCCCACGGCCGACAGAACCCCGCCCACGGCCGAAGGAACACCGCCCACGGCCGACGACATCATCGCTCTGCCCACAACCTCCACAGCCAGCAACCCCAGAGGAGACAGCCGCACTGAGCCCTGCCGAATCTTCACCATCCCCCCAGACCTCCCACTGACTGAGGACGAACGGTCAGTCCTGAGCAAGGGGCTCACCTTTGTCCCCCTACAACCACACATCAACGAATACCAGTCACGGTCGGACATAGAGCAGTTTTTCCGCCGTCTTCGCCTCCATGCCTACTTCTTCAACCGGGAACCCAACCCTCCTTCCACTGACCCCTTCACCCGCTTCCAACACAAGTCCTCCTCCTGGACACCACCCCCAGGCCTCCTACCCTCCCTCGACCTCTTCATCTCCAACTGCCGTCGAGACATCAACCGCCTCAACCTCTCCACCCCTCTCACCCACTCCAACCTCTCCCCCGCAGAACGGGCAGCCCTCCGCTCCCTCCGCTCCAACCCCAACCTCACCATCAAACCCGCAGACAAGGGTGGCGCAGTGGTAGTATGGCGTACTGACCTCTACATCGCCGAGGCCAGACGCCAACTCTCCGACACCACCTCCTACCGCCTCCTCGATCATGACCCCACACCCGAGCACCAAACCATCATCTCCAACACCATTCATGACCTCATCACCTCAGGGGACCTCCCACCCACAGCCTCCAACCTCATTGTTCCCCAACCCCGCACGGCCCGTTTCTATCTCCTTCCCAAAATCCACAAACCTGCCTGCCCTGGTCGACCCATCGTCTCAGCCTGCTCCTGCCCCACCGAACTCATCTCCACCTATCTGGACTCCATTTTCTCCCCTTTGGTCCAGGAACTCCCCACCTATGTCCGTGACACCACCCACGCCCTCCACCTCCTCCAGGACTTCCAATTCCCTGGCCCCCAACACCTCATATTCACCATGGACGTCCAGTCCCTGTACACCTGCATTCCGCATGGAGATGGCCTCAAGGCCCTCCGCTTCTTCCTGTCCCGCAGGCCCGACCAGGCCCCCTCCACCGACACTCTCATCCGCCTAGCGGAACTCGTCCTCACACTCAACAACTTCTCTTTTGACTCCTCCCACTTCCTACAGACTAAGGGGGTGGCCATGGGCACCCGCATGGGCCCCAGCTATGCCTGCCTCTTTGTAGGTTACGTGGAACAGTCCATCTTCCGCACCTACACAGGCCCCAAACCCCACCTCTTCCTCCGGTACATTGATGACTGTATCAGCGCCGCCTCTTGCTCCCCAGAGGAGCTCGAACAGTTCATCCACTTCACCAACACCTTCCACCCCAACCTTCAGTTCACCTGGGCCATCTCCAGCACATCCCTCACCTTCCTGGACCTCTCAGTCTCCATCTCAGGCCACCAGCTTGTAACTGATGTCCATTTCAAGCCCACCGACTCCCACAGCTACCTAGAATACACCTCCTCCCACCCACCCTCCTGCAAAAATTCCATCCCCTATTCCCAATTCCTCCGCCTCCGCCGCATCTGCTCCCACGATAAGACATTCCACTCCCGCACATCCCAGATGTCCAAGTTCTTTAAGGACCGCAACTTCCCCCCCACGGTGATTGAGAACGCCCTTGACCGCGTCTCCCGCATTTCCCGCGACACATCCCTCACACCCCGCCCCCACCACAACCGCCCCAAGAGGATCCCCCTCGTTCTCACACACCACCCTACCAACCTCCGGATACAACGCATTATCCTCCGACACTTCCGCCATTTACAATCCGACCCCACCACCCAAGACATTTTTCCATCCCCACCCCTGTCTGCTTTCCGGAGAGACCACTCTCTCCGTGACTCCCTTGTTCGCTCCACACTGCCCTCCAACCCCACCACACCCGGCACCTTCCCCTGCAACCGCAGGAAATGCCACACTTGTCCCCACACCTCCTCCCTCACCCCCATCCCAGGCCCCAGGATGACATTCCACATTAAGCAGAGGTTCACCTGCACATCTGCCAATGTGGTATACTGCATCCACTGTACCCGGTGCGGCTTTCTCTACATTGGGGAAACCAAGCGGAGGCTTGGGGACCGCTTTGCAGAACACCTCCGCTCAGTTCGCAACAAACAACTGCACCTCCCAGTCGCAAACCATTTCCACTCCCCCTCCCATTCTCTTGATGACATGTCCATCATGGGCCTCCTGCACTGCCACAATGATGCCACCCGAAGGTTGCAGGAACAGCAACTCATATTCCGCCTGGGAACCCTGCAGCCATATGGTATCAATGTGGACTTCACCAGTTTCAAAATCTCCCCTTCCCCCACTGCATCCCTAAACCAGCCCAGTTCATCCCCTCCCCCCACTGCACCACACAACCAGCCCAGCTCTTCCCCCCCACCCACTGCATCCCAAAACCAGTCCAACCTGTCTCTGCCTCCCTAACCGGTTCTTCCTCTCACCCATCCCTTCCTCCCACCCCAAGCCGCACCCCCAGCTACCTACTAACCTCATCCCACCTCCTTGACCTGTCCGTCTTCCCTGGACTGACCTATCCCCTCCCTACCTCCCACCTACACCCTCTCCACCTATCTTCTTTACTCTCCATCTTCGGTCCGCCTCCCCCTCTCTCCCTATTTATTCCAGTTCCCTCCCCCCATCCCCCTCTCTGATGAAGGGTCTAGGCCCGAAACGTCAGCTTTTGTGCTCCTGAGATGCTGCTTGGCCTGCTGTGTTCATCCAGCCTCACATTTCATTATCTTGGAATCTCCAGCATCTGCAGTTCCCATTATCTCTTAATTACTAGCCACCTGGTTTCAAATGTTTGCCAGCTCCTGGAAGCAGACCTACAACCATAGAACAACAGTTTTCATAGAACTGTCATTGACAGAGACACTAAACTGCAACATTAGAGACTGCATTTATGGGATGACGAGTTTGGATCAAACCCACTATGTGATAACCCTGAGGTAACACAGTGTGAAGCTGGAGGAGCCCAGCAGGCCAGGCAGCATCAGACGAGCAGGAAAGTTGATGTTTCAGGTGAGGACCCTTCATTTCTGAAGAAGGGTCCCAACCCGAAACACAACTTTCCTGCTCCTCTGATGCTGCCTGACCTGCTTTTCTCCTCCAGCTTCACACTGTATTGACCCTGACTCCAGCATCCGCAGTTCTTGCTATCACTGAATGCAATAACCCTGAGGTAGTTCTCATAAATTACAGCTACAGCATTGTTCCACCAGGCAGTAAGACCAGCCACCACCATGATGATACCACTAGTACAAGGTCTTATTGCATTTGGTATCATCCCTGAACTTACAGACAATGCTTTTCCATATATTATCAAACAAGGTCCGACAATTTGTTCAACATTGGGTTTGCATGCTGAATTTCTTACAAAAAACAAAGGAGATTAACCCTTTAGGAGGCTCTCTTTTTCATAAACTGTCACCTTGGCAAAGGGTCCATTGAAACCCCAACATTTCAAAGGTATCTGGATGGAGCTTGGTCACTGCCTATCAAGCATTCTGGGATTCCCTGAAAAGTTCTGTGTAAATGCAGGGTATTTTTTTGTTCGACAGCACTCTATTCTTTTCCAAAGTGATTTCCTAAAAGCAGAGAAAATAGGAACGGAAGCAGGCCTCTCATCCCTTCAAACCTACTCCACCATTCCATGTAGGGGAAGGCAATGACTTAGTGGTATTATCACTGGACTGCTAATCTAGAGACCCAGATAATGTTCTGGTGACCCAAGTTTGAATCCTGCCACGGTAAATGGTGGAATTTGAATTCAATAAAAATATCTGGAATTAAGAAACTACTGATGATCCACGAGTCCACTGTCAATTGTTGGGAAAAACCTATCTGGTTCAGTTTAGGGACAGAAACTGCCGTCTTTACTTGGTCTAGTATACACGTGACTTTCGGCCCACAGCAATATGTTGACTCTAAACTGCCCTCTGGGCAATTAGGGATGGGTAATGAACATTGCCTGATCAGCAATGCCATGAACGAATAAAGGGAAAAAAAACCCTTTCCATATGGCCATGACTGATCATTCAACTCAGCCCCTTGTTCTCACTTTCTCCTCCATACCCTTTATGCCTAAGAACTACCCAAACTCCCTCTTGAAAACATTTGATGTTTTGACCTCAACTGCATTTTTGGGACAAAGAATTCCAGAATTCCCTCTGGGTGAAGAAATTTCTCCTCACCTCAGTCATAAGTGGCCTATCCCATGTCCTTTGGTTATGACCCCTAGTTCTGAACTTCCCAAACCTCAGGTACAACCTTCCTGCATTTATTCCATCTAGTCCTATAGGCTTCTATGGGATTTCCTTCTCGTTCGTCCCCCAGGCTAACCTGGGCTCACATTGCTCCTGGTCCAGGCTCTGGTCATGACTGAACTTCCAGCTCGGCCTGCGATCCCTCTGCTCCCAGTCCAGCGGCGACTCACTTCTGGGATGCGGCCTGCACTCGCTTTGCTGTTGCTCTGCGTTCCAGAAAGAGAAATGAAAAGGAGCTGGCCAGCAGAGGAGCTCACACTGGACTGTCTTACTCTGTTTGTATCTTAGCAGGCAAATTCAGCAGATCCAATCTCTCTTCATACATCAGTCCTGTCATCCAGGAATCTGATAAAGCACCGCTCTGTTTTCCTGCCTGAATTTTAAACTCTGGAGTCCGTTTAGCTGGATTGCCCCACTGCCTGTTTTCCTTCGTAATAGAGTGTATTTGGGATCTTGTCCCAGGATTTTGTGTTGTGCTGGTTGTATTAGTGTTGTCCCAGGATACGGAGAACCAACTATTTGACTGGGACAACACCAAGCTCCTGGGGCAAGCAAAGCAGAGACAGGCACTGGACTTCCTAGAAGCCTGGTTCTCCACTAAGAAAGTCATCAACAAACACATAGAACTCGACCCCATACACACTCCACTGTGAAGGAAAACCGGACGTGAGGTAATCCAGCTCAACAGATCCCAGAGTTTAAAAACCAGGAGGGAAAACACACTGACGCTTCATCGGAGACTGCACTGAGGGATGTTACCCAGCACAGTAACGAAACGTCTGCGGAACAACAAACCAGCTCAGCGAGCCCACCAATCACAACAGGAACAATATTATTAAGCTGGAGACAGTTCAGAAGAGATTCAACAGGCTGTTGCCAGGAATGGCGGGGGGGGCATGAGTTAAAAGCAGAGGCTGGGACTTTTTTCACTGGAGCGTAGTGGACTGGATGTTTATAAAATCATGAGGGGTATGTATAAAGAAGATGAAAGGCATGTGTCTTTTCCCTGGGGTGGGGAGTACAAGGTTAGTGAGCATATTTTTAAGGTGAGAGGAGAAAGATCTAAAAAAGACATACAGGGCAATCTTTTTATTCAGAGAACAGTTCATGTGGGGAATGAAGTTCTGGAGGAAATGATGGATAAGTACATGAATAAGAAATGCTTAGGGGGATCTGGGCCAATGTTAGGTGTTTTTTCCTTTCCTTTATTCATTCACCAAATGAGGGCAATGCTGGCTAGGCAGCATTTATCACCCATCCCAATCTGGCCAAAGGAGATTGAAGAGTCAGAGATAATGGGAACTGCAGATGCTGGAGAATTCCAAGATAATAAAATGTGAGGCTGGATGAACACAGCAGGCCATGCAGCATCTCAGGAGCACAAAACCTGACGTTTCGGGCCTAGACCCTTCATCAGAGAGGGGGATGGGGAGAGGGAACTGGAATAAATAGGGAGAGAGGGGGAGGCGGACTGAAGATGGAGAGTAAAGAAGATAGGTGGAGAGAGCATAGGTGGGGAGGTAGGGAGGGGATAGGTCAGTCCAGGGAAGACGGACAGGTCAAGGAGGTGGGATGAGGTTAGTAGGTAGATGGGGGTGAGGCTTGGGGTGGGAGGAAGGGATGGGTGAGAGGAAGAACCGGTTAGGGAGGCAGAGACAGGTTGGACTAGTTTTGGGATGCAGTGGGTGGGGGGGAAGAGCTGGGCTGGTTGTGTGGTGCAGTGGGGGGAGGGGACGAACTGGGCTGGTTTAGGGATGCAGTTGGGGAAGGGGAGATTTTGAAACTGGTGAAGTCCACATTGATACCATATGGCTGCAGGGTTCCCAGGCGGAATATGAGTTGCTGTTCCTGCAACCTTCGGGTGGCATCATTGTGGCAGTGCAGGAGGCCCATGATGGACATGTCATCTAGAGAATGGGAGGGGGAGTGGAAATGGTTTGCGACTGGGAGGTGCAATTGTTTGTTGCGAACTGAGCGGAGGTGTTCTGCAAAGCGGTCCCCAAGCCTCCGCTTGGTTTCCCCAATGTAGAGGAAGCCGCACCGGGTACAGTGGATGCAGTATACCACATTGGCAGATGTGCAGGTGAACCTCTGCTTAATGTGGAATGTCATCTTGGGGCCTGGGATAGGGGTGAGGGAGGAGGTGTGGGGACAAGTGTGGCATTTCCTGCGGTTGCAGGGGAAGGTGCCGGGTGTGGTGGGGTTGGAGGGCAGTGTGGAGCGAACAAGGGAGTCACGGAGAGAGTGGTCTCTCCGGAAAGTAGACAGGGGAGGGGATGGAAAAATGTCTTGGGTGGTGGGGTCGGATTGTAAATGGCGGAAGTTTCGGAGGATGATGCGTTGTATCCGGAGGTTGGTAGGGTGGTGTGTGAGAACGAGGGGGATCCTCTTAGGGCGGTTGTGGTGGGGGCGGGGTGTGAGGGATGTGTTGCGGGAAATACGGGAGACGCGGTCAAGGGCGTTCTCGATCACTGTGGGGGGAAAGTTGCGGTCCTTAAAGAACTTGGACATCTGGGATGTGCGGGAGTGGAATGTCTTATCGTGGGAGCAGATGCGGCGAAGGCGGAGGAATTGGGAATAGGGGATGGAATTTTTGCAGGAGGGTGGGTGGGAGGAGGTGTATTCTAGGTAGCTGTGGGAGTCGGTGGGCTTGAAATGGACATCAGTTACAAGCTGGTTGCCTGAGATGGAGACTGAGAGGTCCAGGAAGGTGAGGGATGTGCTGGAGATGGCCCAGGTGAACTGAAGGTTGGGGTGGAAGGTGTTGGTGAAGTGGGTGAACTGTTCGAGCTCCTCTGGGGATCAAGAAGCGGCACCGATACAGTCATCAATGTACCGGAGGAAGAGGTGGGGTTTGGGGCCTGTGTAGGTGCGGAAGAGGAACTGTTCCACGTAACCTACAAAGAGGCAGGCATAGCTGGGGCCCATGCGGGTGCCCATGGCCACCCCCTTAGCCTGTAGGAAGTGGGAGGAGTCAAAAGAGAAGTTGTTGAGTGTGAGGACGAGTTCAGCTAGGCGGATGAGAGTGTCGGTGGAGGGGGACTGGTCGGGCCTGCGGGACAGGAAGAAGCGGAGCGCCTTGAGGCCATCTCCATGCGGAATGCAGGTGTACAGGGACTGGACGTCCATGGTGAATATGAGGTGTTGGGGGCCAGGGTTTTTTTCACGGACGTAGGTGGGGAGTTCCTGGACCAAAGTGGAGAAAATGGAGTCCAGATAGGTGGAGATGAGTTTGGTGGGGCAGGAGCAGGCTGAGACGATGGGATTGAAGAGTCAACCACATTGCTATGGGTCTGGATTCACATGGAGTCCAGGCGAGGTAAGGATGGCAGTTTCCTTCCCTATAGGGTATTAGTGAGCCAGATGGATTTTTTTTCCCCCCAACAATCAACAATGGGTTCATGGTCATCATTTGACTCTTAATTCCAGATAGTTATTGAATTCAAATTCTAGCACCTGCTATGGTAGGATTTGAACCCATGTCCCCAGAAAGTTATCCAGATTAACAAAGCCAGTGATAATACCACTAGGCCATCACCTCCCCACTTAAGGCTGGTTCAGTATGTGATTAAGGTGGGCATGGGCTGGTTGGACTGAAGGGTCTGTTTCCATGCTGTACAAATACATAACTCTATGACACAACTCTGATATTCACTTCTTTCCACGTTGTTGGATTAGCAATATTCACAAGTCCAGCGAACTCTGTTTTGAACGATCGCAGCAAATCACTTTGTCTGAAATGTACCACTAACTCAGTCTCTGGGTGTGCACAGGTGCCAGATCCAATCAAAGAGATTGCATGGTGGTAATGATGTAGCAGTCCAGCTAATACTCTGAGGTCATTGGTTGAAATCCCACCATGGCGTCTTGTGAAATTTCAAAGACCTTTAATTTGGAGATATATTGTTGGCTTCAGTAATTGTGGTCATGAAACAATCATCACATTTCTAAAAATCCACCTCTTTCATTAACATCCCTTAGGGAAGGAAATCTGCCATCCTTCCACGGTCTGCATTACATATGACTCCAAAAGTAATGACTTACCCTAAGATGCCCTCAGACAAGTTCTAGTGAGCCATTCAATTTAAGGGAACTTAGGAATGGGTGACAAATGCAGGCCATGTCAGCAAAGCCCATATCCCAGGAAAGACAAAGTGAAGTAGCTGCTCAGGAAATCGGACAGTCCAGATTTAAGCTGGAACAAGGCAGGGATAAATACTCAAAGTAACCCTCTGGAGCAAAAGGTAATATTATCAAATAGCAAAATGAATTTATGACTTGACAGAGATGTGGTAAGATCTATTGTTGTACTCTAATTCTTTTGTAAGT